>NC_067398.1:458022843-458072843 GCF_016432865.1 Antechinus flavipes | reverse complement strand
TTACCAAATGCTAACATGGCATGTCAATGGTTATCTAAAGCAAGGATTGCTTTTCCCTAAAAGTTTCAGAATAAAGTTCATGGATTTAAAATATTCATTATTTTTAAATGTTTCAAACTACAAAAGTTAACATTTTAAGGAAGTATGATTTCTGCTAAAGAAATGTTTTAAGGAATTTTTCCAATTGATGTTTGCATTGACCCTAACTCTCAAATGAAAAATATTCCATATGATGGGAGGGAGTTAGATAACTTTCAACTTTTAACAAATTATAATAAAATTTCTCTTAGGAAATTAAGCACAGAAATATTATCCTGAAAATACAGAATTATTCTAAAGTGTAGTTTTCAAAGTTTAGGGGTCAGAATTATCCCTTACCCTCCATTGAAATTCTTCATTAAAGTGATTGTTCCAATACACACAGCCAGTTTTCCACACTAAAAGAAAGAATGGAAAAGGCACAAGGTATTTATATACATGGGAACATACATACATACACACTTCCATTTCCCTCTTTGTTTTTGAATTTGCAAACAATTTAATTAAATATATAAATAAGTAGTAATTCTCTCAAAATATTAATTTTGTTAAAGCAAGTATTGTAACAATACTTTAGATTGTAAATACTTCATATGCATGTACACATGCACATTTCTTGATCCATTTTTCATACATACATCTTTAAGATGTAACATATCAGCTAATGATCCTTTTAAAATTGATTATTTAGTATATAAGGATTTCCTTTTTTAAAAAGTTTGCTGAATTATATATTTGCAAAATACTGGATATTGCTGAATGCATACTTTTTTTTGCTCTCTAAATATGAAAGCCAAAATATAAATACAGTAAGTACTTCAAATATTATTTTTCTTTCCATAGACAATTTTGAAAGATTACCAAGATAAGAGAAAGGAATTTTCAGTAACACTCCAATCTGTCAAATAATCATAATACAGGCAGTTAGTGGATTTTAATTTAAATAACAAGTCACCAGTTCTCAGAGAGTGAGAATTGTATATTGAGTGAATGTTTCTCAGTATATTATTGAGCATTTCTTTTTATTAGTGTTATTTGCCTTATATTTGTACCTATTTAAAATGACTAAAACATAACATTGACAAAGATAAATACCCACACCTGACATTTTTCAGGACTTCAATTCTTCAGAATAAATATACATTGTAGGAATTATGACGGAAAAAAAAAAGATAGTTGATGCAAATGTCTTTCTCAGAACTTTTACTTTGTTGTATAAAATGTACTGAGAGTTTCAACTTAAAAGTTGTAAGCTGTATTTCAAATAATGTATATAATTACTGATATCAAATACTTAAAGAGGAACCAAAAGAGTTAATGATACTAAAAAACAATAAAAACAACAACAACAAAATCCTAAGGAAAGTGATTTTGAGAGTTGCAGAGTTTCCTTTCATTATGATAATGTTGTTTGTAAGATTGGATAGCAATAATTTTGTGTTTTAATAAAGGAGCAATAGGAGTGTGTGAAGCAAAGTTTAAAATCAGTACACATACATTTCTTGAAATACCCAGTTATTTGTTCAATTTAATCTCATTTCAAGATTCAGAGGTATTCTAAACAAAAAAAGAGGAGACTAACAGATGGTCCAAGTCACTTTCCATCATGGACCTCTTCTGTGTCTAAAGAGTGAGGCAGGACTTAATCGATATCAGCCACCTGTATGGGCTTCTGAAGAAAGCCAAATGTCACAGTGTCAAACCCCAAATTATCTGTCATGGGGATAGCTGGAAGGATACGTCATTTGTTCTTATTAATATTCTATTAGAGATTTATATTTTATAGAATTCTAAACGATACCCACTTAATGAACTGATTTACTGCTATGGCTATTGAGTAATCTCTAAAAATTATTTTGTTTGGTTGTATTTATAGTACAATAAAAATTTCCCAACAGTCAAAAATCTTTATCCTACCTTGTTATGCTTAAATATGTTTCTTGGCTATAAGAGAGGTTCATTTTGGGAGGAAAAGAGAGACAAAGAAAAATGACTGGTATGAAGACAAAGGGCAATCATTTATAAGATATCAAAAACCAAATTTAATGAAATATCTCTTCTACCTCCTTCTTCAACTTTTTTTTTTTCAGATTGGCAGGTTGTCAATGACTAAGCCCAGCAAAGTCAGACTACTATTATTTGCATACATATTAGTATTGCTTGTTAGCTAATGACTCATATTTCTTTCCCCTTGTTGAAAGTTAAATAACAAAATAGAGTCAAGGGCTTGTAGGTTGTTTTTTTTTTTTTTTTTTTTTTTTTGAGATTGGGACAAATTACAAGAAAAATACACATGAAACTGCTTTTAAAAACCATATTAGGCCTTTGGTTTAAGAGAGATGGCTAAATGACTATCCTTTTATTAATAACTTTCTGCATTTATTAGTGAAATAATTTAATTAGCCACAAAAGTTTCATATTAAGGGTTTAAAAGTCACTTTGTGGAGGGTGGCATCCAGGCAGGACAGTATTTTCCAAATAATTGAGTTCACTATCTCTTGTAAATAAAGTAACACTAGACATTCTACTCATAAAGCCTGGGCATTTCCAATGTTACTTCTTTTTTTTTTAGTTCCTCTTATTTGTCATAAATTTATATACACAATGCCATTTAAAAAAACAGCAAATAATATTACAAAAATCATTCAGGTATGTAATTATTTTTCTTAGCTAGTGTCATTTCCCCACCCTCCCATCTATCTAAATATCTTTATGTTTCTAAATTTATCTTTAGTTCAAAACAGTGTGTCAGATTTTTCATTTCCCATAACTTTGCTCACAGAAAGCAGTGAGAAAAATAATCACTTACAATCAAAATTTAAGTTCAAACATCAGTGAATATGATTGGGATAATCACTATAAGACAATATAATACATTGTTTCCAATAATAAAATCAAAAATGTCTTTATGAAATCTATTATCGCATTTTAAAAAGTGAAGATTGCTATGAGTCATAATCTTACTTTGAAAACTGTTTTTAATTAATATAAAACAAAATGCTAGTTCAGTTAAATCCTGATTGGTAATTTGAGAATCCACTAACTGTATGCAGGGGAGACATTTTTTCCCATTAACATTGCTTCAAGGATTCCCACTTTCATCAGGATGGTCATTCCTTCCACTTTATAGATCATAATCCCGCCAAGTCCAAAAAAAAAAAAAAAAAAAAGAGTTTCTTTTATGAGTACCTTCTGTACTTTCCCTCCCATTCCAAATTTCTCACCCCAATGTATTAGCTACTGCTGAGAATTCTAGTGATGCTCAAGGCTGATCCTGGGTTAAGAGTCTATTCCCACTGTCCACTCTTGTCCTCTTACCCCCCCACCCAAAACTTCTGTTCAAAGTTTTTCCAGCTTTATAGATCTGTTGGAACTCATTCTCTCCTTAGTCACTTCCATGTTGCAATGAAGCTCTAGGGTAAGGCTTTAAGTGGACACTTATTCCTTGTTCACATGATTTAACAGTAGAGAGAAATATGAAAATTTTAAAAATCACTAAGATTTGATCCTTGTTATGGGCTTAAAATTTAAATTAGTAAATAAAATAGAAGAGGCCTATTTTATATTTGATTCTGCAACTGATATGTATATTTATCTCTGGGATAAAAAGATTCATGTTGTAATTTTTTAATTTACCACCTATTTTAATTACCAAATACAATGGAACCCCTTAGGTTATCTCAATTTACTTTTGCAAAATTAATATATTGTTTTCCTGCTTGAAAAACTCAATCTATTTTTCCATCACTTGAATGTCCAAAATTTTCACCCAGTTTCAGAAATGTGTGGCAGAATCTTCATGGTTTGTTGAGATACTCTGCCTGAAGAAAAAATAATAACTCGTACTCTTTACTGACAAGTATCACAATTGGAGGAATGTCTTTTAAAATCCCTCAAGAACTGATGGTTAAGAGGAATTAATTTTAATAATTTGTTCCAGAGATGACACACAGGTTAGTGCATTTAATTCCAGTATGTCCAGGAGAGGATGGCCTGTTTGAATTCTGGAGACTAGTCTAGCTAAGTATGGAACAATCCATTTCCAGAGGATTTATCACAGAAGAATTAATGAAGTGACCTGGGTAATCTATGAAGGCCATTAACTAAGGCATTGAGGATTAGGCAGATTGTTATTTCTACTAGTAGAAAGAAAATATAGTGACCAAACCACTAATCTTTTGAAAAAGGGAAAAAAAAAAAACAGTTGTTTCAGGATTCTCAGGTTACATTTTGTTAAAAGTAGGCAGAGGAGTAGTTCTGAGTAATAAATGAAGGTTAATCTGAATTCTTGAAATTAATTTTAACACCACAGACATAAGTATCTATTTTATTTAAGACCCTGTATTAAGCATAGAGAAGTTAGATGAAAGGGCTCTGATCTTAGAGAACTTTGACTAAAAAGACATCTGCAAATAACTATGACATTAGAGGAAGAGTGATAATTGCAAAAACATATGGTCAGGCAGAGTTATATGAAAAATTTGAGAACATAAATGATTTTTATCTGGATAGGGCGAGGGAAGATGAGCAGAGAGGGTTTGATGATGAAATATACTATGATAAAAGAGAAAGGGACATTGGTACAGAGAGTAAGCAATTTAGAGACAGTTGGAGGAGTGTACAATTATCCCTTCTCTTCCACTGAAATTCCCCATTTCAGTTTTAATATATCTTGGATTGGCAGAAGAAATTACATAGGAATTTGGGGGGAGTTTTAAGAAAGATACAGATGACAAAGAGCAGCAGAGGACATAGAGCCTATGCCCAAATACTTAGTCCACATTTTACAATAAAAACTATAAATACCACATAAAAGAAAGAATTTTTTTAAAATTTCTGGTATGAAAGAAGGGCCAAAAAAATTTACTTGGATTTTCCAAATCATAAGAGTGCTGTTTCTCTAATCCCCCCTTCCCCAAAAATATATGAAAGGGATAATTGTATATCTGTTCATCTCAGTGATCTCTGTAAGTTAAGAGAAGAGATCATCTTTTGGGACTGAAGTTTACATTCAATAGAAGGTAGAGTTGAGTGTTTAAGGACATAAGAGAATACTTGAAACATCCATTGTAAGGAATGTGATAGCTCTCCAGAGAGGGAAAATGTAGCTAAGACTAGCAGAAAAACTTATGTAAGAGTTTGTGATTTCTTTTAGATTAATAAGAGAAATACAGAGTTGAAAGGTACTTCAGTAGCCATTTAGTCTAACTTATACTTGAAAAAGAATTCTTTTTACAATATACCTGGTAAGTAGCCATCCCATCTTTATTTGAAAATCTCAGATATGGGAGAACCCACTATCTCTTGAAGTAGCTCATTTCACTTTTGATAAGTTCCAACTAGCAGGAAGTAGAATTCAATCTTTCAAGAGTAGAAGCAAAAGAGTCAGATAGTAGGAGTTAACCAGGGTTGAAGGTGGGGATTAAGGGTATGGAGCGGAAATCACAGAAATTAAGGGATTGAAAGATTGAGGATGAGGGAAAGCAATATGGCATAGTGGAAAATCAGCTATAATCAATAAATCTAGATTCAAGTTGCCATTTATAACTTTGGACAATTGTCTTTGAGTCTCAGTTTCCTCACATGAAAAATAGCAGTTTGGGGCATGATACTATTCTAGGTATTGTCAATCAGACCAAGACAGGAATACCACTCCTTGGGAGGATAGAAAAGAATTCTTAGACCCAAGGTTGTGATGATTAAGGGAAGTAACAGGAATGGGAAGAGTGAGCGAATAGAAAAAATGGAGGGAAAAAATCAGAATTACAAAATAATTTTAAAGCAATTCAACTTTATTATTTTCATGTTTATTTGGTAATATGAGGATTCAAAGATTAACAAAACATTCTCAATTACAAGATTTGTTTATCTGCCTTTAACAGAATTAGAAGGATATCATATATTTTATACTATCTTATTAATTCCTTGCATATACAGAATTATAAGTTTTTTCTTTTAAATTCATCTTAATATTTTGTGAAAGTATACTTGTATCTCACTATCCAGATAGCTAATCCTTTAAAACAAAAAATAAAAAAGAAAGAGAAAAAAATCAGTTCAGCAAAATAAATCAACCTATCAATAGAGTATGTCAGCAGATATAATTTTCCATTTCCAGAGCCCTTCACCTCAGTAAAGAAGGGACTTCAAATTCCAGCTTAGTCATTATAATTACAGAGCATTCAGTTTTCCCAATTTATATTGTAGTCATTGCATATATTATTATCATAGTTCCATTTACTTCATTTCCCCCTATGTTTCTCTGAATTCTTCATAATCATAATTTCTTATGGTGCAACAACAAATTATCATTATTTTCTTTTGCAATTTGTTTGGTCACTCCCCAATCTAAAAACATCTAAGTTTGAATATCTTTGTGTCCCAGTATTTTGAAATTATAAAGAGTGCCATTATGCATTTTTTATTTATATGGGACTTTTGTGTCCTTAACACCTGTGAGTATATTTCTAGTAGTAGGACCTCCTGGATCAAAGGACTTCTTAATAATTTTCTTAGTATAATTCCAAATTTCTTTCCTGAATGGCTGAGTTAATTCATAGCTTCTTCAGCAACAAATGAGTTTGCCTATCTTTCCATAGTCTTTCCAACATTGTCTATTTCTATCTTTTGTTATTTTTTTTTTGGTCAATTTTGTGGACATGAGATTTAAAACCATGGAAATATTTTGATTTTCATTTCTTATGATTAGTGGTTTGCAAGTCTTTTTTGAACTGTTTGTTCATATTCTTTAAGCATTGATCCACTGGAGAATAAGACCATTTGATCTTATTTATTTGTGGTAGTTCTAGAGATAGATAGATAGATAGACTATCTTAAGATATATATATGTGTATACATACACATATATATATCTTAAGATAGATATCTTGATATCAGATGTTTATCGAGAATATTTAATGCATATTTTCTCAGCCAATAATTTCTCTTCTTAATCTGGGTGCATTGATTTGTTCAGGAAGTGGTTGAAGTGACTTGCCCAAGATTCCACATCTGAGATAGAAACTGAATCCAAATATTGACTCCAAGTCCAGTACTCATTTATTTACTCACACACTGCCTCCAGTTGGCTTCATCAATGAGGCTTTGATGAGTGCAGTTATATAATATTAATATGGATTTGGAATCAGAAGTCCCATTTTCAGTTTGGGATCTTGTCTCTCCAATACTTTCTGTGCTAGTTTGGGTGCCTGGAGCTTTAATATCCCTATTTGTAGGGTGGCTATAATAATAGTGTGGCTATTATATCTGCCAGTGTGACTGTGAACAAAAATTTTTGCTTCATAACTGCCAAAGTCCTAGATAAGTGTGCATTTTTATCACAATTTTCTTTGCTTTGCCTCTTCATATAGAGTAATGCTATGGATTCATTTTAGTTCATTCATTTGCATAAGGAGACCAAAGGCTCAGTGAGGAATCTGAAATGAGGGACATGTTCAGGGTTGGCACTGTAATGCAAACTGAATGAAATAATTCTATACTTAAACTAAACTTAGGTCCCAAAGAGTGTAATGTTTAAAACAACAGCATCAATTTCTCTCCACATGGTGTTCCATTAGAAACAAGTAGTTATGAGGAAAGATAATTTTAATACAAAACATTTCACTGCAGACCTTATAGCCTATAATCAGTGAGGAAGTGACGTCAACATTTTCTCAAACAATAAAACTATTTCTAATGTACTGAACAATCATTGAGGAAATCATTGTCTCCATGTTGACGTATACAATCAAAGGAGATCAGGCTCTCACTTAAACAAAATAATCTTATATAAAAATAAAGTTTGTTCTATTGAGCTATAGTATAAAAAGTAATGGGAAACTAGGTGGCATAGTGGATGGATTGTCAGGTCTGGAGTCAGTAAAAGCTAGGTTCAAATCTGGTCTCAGAAACTTAACTAGCTGTTTGACTCTGGGCAAATCACATAACTCTGTTTGGCTCAGTTTTCTTATCTGCAAAATGATCTGGAGAAGGAAATAATCAACTACTCTAGTATCTTTGTTAAGGCAACCCCAAATGGAGTCACAAAGAGCTGTTTATGATTGAACAACAGTAACAAATAAAAAGCAATAAAGTGCATTTTCAAATGATGAAATATTACCATTACATTGAAGCATTGAATCTTCTGCAGAATGAACACATACCCAGACAATGAAAGTATTATTGCTTTTATATATAAAGAGGATATTTTCATCTAGTATCACAAATGAAATATTTTCTTATTTGATTTTTTTTTTACTTGTAGATAGTGTCCACTACTGACACAATTTTCCAGCAATATTCATGGGGGACTTTAATATTGAGTAAAAGAACTACATTTTAATATGCTTATTTTAATCTGCAAAGTAAAGATGATATATTTGTTCTAAATTAATCATAACTCTGTCACAGATTCTGTCACACTCATTTTTAAGAACCATAGGTGTACAGAACACATGGATTTTTCAATAATATAATTTTTATTATCATATTGTAGATATAGTCTTAAAAGATGTACATATGGTTAATATACTAAACACCATACCATGCTTAGTCACTTAAGAAAGGGAGACACTCATCAGGATGTTTTGATATCATAATTTCAGCTCTAAGAGTGGACTATATATATTTTTAAAACTGGACTGACCAGATATCTTGACCTTATGAAATGAAGAAAGCATCCCCTAATATGAAAGTGTGTTAAAAAATAAAACAAGAAGAAAAACACAATTTAATTTCCAGAAACAAAAACCAAAAGGAGAGGGGGAAAACATTGTTACTTTGGGGCAAACATCTTTTTCTTTCTCCTCCCTCTTTTTTTTAACATCTTAGTTTATATCTAAAGGAAATATCTGATTTAGGACATTGTATACCAAAAAAAATTCGGGAATTGTTGAATTCTACAGGTTTAAATTCAGTTAATTCTAAATCAAAATACATAAACAAGAGAATCAGTAACTGCTTTATCTCAAGTGTTGCTAAGAATCGGCCAGGACATTTGCTGATTCCAGATCCAAATGGTAATAGGAAATATGGTACCTCTTTTCCTCTTTTGAAAAAAGTAGTTTTCTTCTTGCCATCTTCTACAAAACGATCAAATTTAAACTTCTATAAACAACAATTGAGATTGTCATAGTTAGTCAAGTTACATGAAAAGTTTTTTCATTCAATTTAATGTCTTTCTTTCTCTTTCTGATTTCATAATCTTTTCTAAAAATTCTATCTATTTCAAGAAGTCAAACTTGAGTAACTATAAGCAAAGCATAATTCCCATATAGTTAACTCAAATACTAGCAGCAAAATGGTCTCCACACACCAAATGGAAAAGAACCATATATGATTGTTATTGTTATTATTGTTGTTATTGCCAATTATCAGTCAGCATTCCTATAGTGCTTAAAGTTTTCAAACAACTTTACATTTCATTTGATCCTCACAATAATCCTGAGAAATAAGGACTCTTGTTATCTGTATTTCACAGATGAAGACACTATGGCTGACAAAGGTTAGTGACCTTCTCAAGGTTATAGAGATAATTGACAACTAACACAGATTATCCTGACTCCAAATTTATTACTGTGTGCATTGAGCCATCCTGTAACAATATACGTTGTATATATTCTATACAGGTAACTATACTTAACACAGTAATAAGAATCATACACACACACAAAGATGTATATAGATATACATATCTATATCTATATATTTATAAATAGGTGTCTACCCATGCACTATACATATGTACATATAAATGTAACTATGTGTGTGTGTATATATATACATGTGTAAATGTATATTTTGTGGGTAGATAAGTAAGTAGGTAGGTAAAGAGACAGACAGAAAGAATAATAGGTAGATAGATAGATAGATAGACAGACATAGAGACAGATAGATAGACAACTAGGTAGACAGATAGATAGACAGGATAGTTAGATAGATAGATAGATAGATAGATAGATAGATAGATAGATAGATAGATAGATAGATAAAAATAGATAGATTGATAGAAGACTGTACATAAACTCCCTCACCCCTATCACTACCCCTGGACTTCATCTCCAATAGTAGCACAAAAAAAATCACACAAGGATTCTCTATCATGTTTTCCCTCCTGCCTTTTCTATTTCAGTAATTTCCCTACTCAGGGTTCATAGTTTAAAGGGGGCTTAAGTTAAGAGCCACTATTAGTACTTCCTAACAGAAGCTGCATGATAACTTGAAGGCCAAATGTGAAAGACCTGATCTTGGATTCTGTCATTTATTATCCTCTTGACCTTGGGGTAAGCTCACTCAATCTTTCCTAGTCTCAGTTTCTTCATCTAAAAGATGGGAATAGTAATAGTCACCTTCTCTAGCTCATAAAGTTGTTATTAAAAAAAAAACAATTTGTAGTTTATCAATGTAAGCTTTTAATCATATTAATCATTAGACAAGCTTTTGTAAGCTGCATTGGGAGCCTAACTATCCTTCATCACATTGTTGCTATAGGAAAATACTTCTCAAGTATCATACAATCAACTTGTAAGCAGACTTTAGGAACATAGCCTATTTGTAAGTGAAAATTGCCTCTTAAATTATTCTTGGGACAGTGCTTTGTCACGGACAAGTAAAGAGGGGCATGAAGCTAGGGAGGATACTGCCAGTTCTAGGCTCTAATTAATAAAATATTAACTGCATGCTTGTGTGTGTGTGCATGCGCACGTGCGTGCGTGTGTTCCTTGTAGAGATTTTATTGAAACAAAAATTAAATTTTATTGAAATAAAACCTATTAAGGTTAACTATGTTTAAATCTAGCTTCACATAAGCCACATTATTAATAAGAGAAATATTATGGACACAGTTTAGCTTAAGTCTTGGACTTGTCATTTTAATTTTTCTTTGCTGCCAAAATGTGATGGTTCAAATATCACTTGAGTTTCTGAGAAAAGGCTGGGTGACCTTATTTCAGCCTATGGTGAATTAAGCTATTTATTCAATTAGCACACGTGATATGCATGAAAATGGACAGCCTGTACTTGGTCTCTCATTAGAATTAGTCCTGCTCAGTGCACAACTTTCACATGAACTACATAAAGTCAATGCAAAGAAGCAAATCAGAGAGATATCAGTGCAACTTTTGGTTAAAAAAAAAATCCTCATAAAAACACAAAACCAAAACAACAACAACATTATTGTAGATAAAATATTTTTAAAACCCCTGAAATGGTGGTTTCATTCTTTTCTTGCTTGAATATAACTTTTATCTGATGAGAGGAACCATTTTTGAAAACCAGTATCTGGTTGATTAAATTCATAATTTGGTCTTATCAAAACTTAATCAAAAAAGTATGGCACTCCATCATTGTGTTTTCTCAGAATTTCTATAAGAAAACATGCACACACATACATATATACATGTATATATGCATCTGTAAAATGAGCTGGAGAAGGAAATGGCAAACCACTCCAGTATCTGTAACAAGAAAATTCCAAGTGGGGTCATGAAGAACTGGACTTAATTGAAAAATGACCAAACAACAACATGTGTGCATACAGTCCTATAATTATGTAATAATGAACCCTTCAAGTCATTTTCAAATCTTAAAAATTAAGTTTCTTCCCATCCTATGTCAACTTTTTAAGGCTTCATTATCACACAATTTCAGAATCATAAATTTGAATTAAATGGAAGTTTAAAGATTATCTATTCCAATCCCCTCATTTTATAATTATGGAAACTGAGACCCAGAGAAATTTAATAATGACCTAGATCACATGGATTGTAAATCAGGATTTAAAGTCCAGGATCTTAGAGTCCAAACTTCACCACTTTCCTCTGAAATTACATAATTGGTCAAAGAAAGGGGAAATGAGCTATGAAAAGTAATTGTCATTTTAGTTGGTAGTGAATTTTAAAAAAATGAATCAATGCTAACCAGACTTAAATAGTTAAGTTGTGAAGCTTTGTGAATGTATTTTTTTTTTTTTTTGGTTTTTAAAACCATGATAGATCAGAGAAGAACCAGAAACTTCTTCTGAAAGCAGAATATTTTATTAAAGTATTTGCTTTCATTTGCAAAAAAAAAAAAAAAAAAAAAAAAAAAAACAAACATTAATTATCCCCATCCCAACCCACAAATTTTTTAAAACTTTGCTTTGGATGATGTAATAACAATGATAAATTCAAGTTTATTAAGCACTTACTTTTTGTTAGTCACTTAGGGATAGAATAACCAGAACAATTTCTGCCCAAAAAATGCTTATCTACTATTGGACATGTACTTTTTGTGAACTATTTTTCCCCCTGAGGTCCCAACTTAGATTTTAAATACTTCTGGATATCTGTGGATTTATCACTGTATGGTACTAGGACATAAGATCTGAATTGACCTTAGCAATTAGAACTAAGAACAATGTTCACTCTTACAAATTGCATTCTTTTGGCAAAACTAAAAGCAAAAAATTAAAAAAAAATTGTTTTTTAAAGATTATAGCTTTTAGAGCCAGAAAGGTCTTACAGATCAGCTAGCTGAATTCCCTCAAATTTTAGGTAAGGAAAACAGACATACAGGGAAAATGATTTACTCAGCATCACACAAAGAGTACTTGGCATAGTTATGCTATAATCCTTTGACTTCTAACAAGGTCTTAGAATATAAATTAAGTAATAAGTATGTATTTCATCAAGGTTTTGAGGTCATTACAGGCATTCAGGACATGGCCTAGTCATGTTTAAATGACATTTATTTTTATTATTTATTTATTAATAGAAGGGGTGTATTTTTCATCTTTTTCCTTTAGTTACAAACTTCTAGTATTACAAATATCCAGGTGAAGCATTTCTTTTCTTATCATTCTTCTTCTACCTAAGAAAAGCAAAAGCTTCCTAGTTCTTTTGATTCTTCAGGGAAAAATACCTCTCTTTTTTAGGATAGGACACTTTCCCAACCCATGCTCACTCCTAAACCTCCAATTCCAACTCTTAACTCTGTGAACAGCAATTTAATCAACAATTTCATCTGTAAATGAGAAGTCCATGATTTGCCTTATAGCTCTAATCACTATTCTCTCTCATTAAAATATTCTTCCCTAAACACAATCCCACAATATATGTAATCTTCTCTTATTAGAATATAAACTCTTGGAGGGCAGAGACTATCTTGTTTACTTATTTAAGGATGGACATCTACTGACTAACAAGTTACTTTGTCCTGATACTTTCATCAGGTGAGAATATTCCTCTTGAATCAATTACTAACATATACACAAAGATACACACATACACACACACACAAACACACACACACACACACACACATATAATATATATAACTAATAAGCCAGTTCAGAAGTCAGCATTACTATTTCAGTGACAGAGACAACAGATTTAGCCAAGCTCCTGAGAAGAAATGGTTTGGGCCACTAGGCAGAAGAGTTGGGACTAAGGTAGACAGAAGGAGAGGATCAAATCTTTTATCTCTTTCTCATTCTTCATCCTAATCACCAAAGGAGAAATCTGTCAACTTTAAAAATCACAAAATTTGGATTTCTCACTGGTATCCTAGAAACATCCCCAGGATATTTATGGCTAAAGATAGTGTATGCATTAGGATACATTGTCCTTCATTCTTGAACAGGACCATAACATCTGGGAAGTGATGCTGTGACATATAGATGAATTAGATTTAAGTGAAGGAGGGCTCTGCAAGGATACTTGCCTTATTTTTTCCTCCAGAGCCATCTGGATCCAGTGGCCAGATAGTCATCCAAGATGACTAGAGATGACCCTGGAAGACAAACTAGCCACTCTGGGGAAAGGCAAAAGTCAAGGTTCTGCAAGGGACTGTGTGTCGTAAAAGCCATGCCATGCCTAAGAGCAACTTTAAGAGAGCCCCATGAAGTGGAGAAATGCATTTTCAGTATTAGGACTTTCATGATTATGTTACTCTCATATTACCATATAATTTCTTTGCTCTTTCTCTTCTATATGTACCTATAAGGGAGAGTAATTCCCGAACTTTTTTCCAAGGAAGAGTTCATTGGAGATAAACATGGAGCTTTCTGTATTTCTAAGAATCTAATGCAAAGATTCTCCTCCTTGAATTGTCTTTATCAGATTAACCAGTTAGGGGGAAGTACTAAAAGAAAACAACAATAATAACAAACAACTGGCATTTTTCTTCTTTATTTTAAGGTTATATATAACAAGCAAAGACTTGTTCCTTACAAGTCAGACCAATTCTTTGTGACTTTTGCTTACCAGAAGATGTATATGCTGATATTTGTCATATTTTTGTATTCACTACTACCCTATAACACTGGTCCTCTGGTTGTTCCATGAACAAGACACTCCATCTTGACACTGGGCATTTTCTCTGGCTGTTTTTCATTCCTGGAATGTTCTTCCCTCTGTTCTTCCTACTGACTTCCCTGATTTCCTCTGAGCCCCAGCTACAGGCAGCTAGATAGTGAAGTAGATAAAGTGTCTGGCTCATTTTCCTAAGTTCAAATCTAGCCTCAGACAATTAATAGCTGTGTGACTCTGGGCAAATCACTAAGTTAACTCTGTTTGCCTTAGTTTTCTCTTCTGTCAAATGAGCTGGAGAAGAAAATGGCAAATCACTCCAGGATCTTTGCCAAGAAAACCCCAAATGAAGCTATAAAGAGTTTGAAATGACTCTAAAGTACAAAAAAACCCCAAACCCCAACAAACAAAAACAACCTTTTTTTACTGGAAGTCTTTCCCATCCCTTCTTAATTCCATTGCCTTCTCTCTGTTAACTATTTCCTGTTTATTCTGTATATGGCTTTCTTTGTATTTATGTGTTTTCATGTTGTCTGCTCTATTAGATTGCAAACTCCTTTAAAAATATATATTTTGCCTCTTATTGTATCCCCAGTGCTTAACACTGGACTAGCATATACTAGGTATTTAACAAATATTGATTGTTTGAATATTATAGATAATACTAGAAGTTCATATTATAGCTAATATGAGAAGAAAATTTTGGTTACTAGATAATACATTCTTTTTCCTTTTGTTTCTAAGTAGTCCTAAACTGCCTTGGTTTGGAATAACTGATATTGATTTTAAGTCCATAGAATAAAGTTTGCCTGATGTTCTAGATATCCCAAGTAATCACCTCCAAATGTTTAGTTACTTTGTGAGAGCCACACACTTATTTGACGCTTACAAGATCCAGTTTTCTTTCTGCTCACACTAAGCTTCTTTTTTGATAGGTGAGTTTAGAATACTATTTACATTTTCCTTCCAAGGGCAGGGTCATGATGATCTTATTTTAGGAAGCGGCACTGGGCATTTTTTTTTCCAGACCTCCCACTAGATTCCATATGTGATTCAAAAATCCTTGGGCAAAATGTTGAAAGGAATTTTACAGCTATGAAACTTTCCTGTGAGTGTGGGTTAAGAGCAGAGGATAGACCCTTTAGTGAAAGAGTTAGAGAATGAGTGTCTCAGTTTCTCCTTGCCTCTAGTTTTGTTTTGTTTTGTTTTTTTAATAAAGCTTGGTATCTTAATGAGTGCAGCTACACAAGTACTAAGCCAAAAAAATTTACTTGCCAACTGAGGATGATGATATCATTCCAGTTGAACCCTGCTCTAAACTTCACATATCCAGGGAAATTTCCTAGCTATCATCACATTTTTTTTTTTTTAAGACAGAAAGCTGGATTCTCTTTGACTTTAACAATTTTTTCCTTTATTGTCTTTGAGTCAGAGAAGACCATTTTAAGTATAAAGAAGATCTCAGTTAAGTACTAAGGAAGTAATAACCAGATACATTTTATAAAATTTTCTTTGCTGAATCTGCATAAAAACTCTGTATTGGGGGAAGGAGAGTGTTTAAAATTTACTGCACATGTAGACTATATAAGACCTGTGCAGAGTTGTTTATTTGTAGACTCCTTCCTTTATGGCACTAAGAGAAGGAAGTAAAAAGAAAATACTTATTCCTTCTGAGGACTCTAGAGAATTATTGAAGATTGTAGATACAGACAGTGTGATCAAAATGCACCTGGCCAAGATGTTGAGGATGGCAGATTTTTAAATTGGTGATCTGCCTGACCCATCTTCAAAGGAAATCAAACTAACAGCCAAAACGTTGTCTCTTATAAGCAATACTGCAACTTACTCAATGACTATGCCACAGTCAGAATCAAGCTTGTTATGGGGAATGCTTTGTAGTAATCACTGTAATTCTGAACCCATTGCACTACAGATCAAATAATTTTGTAGGAAGGGAGTGTTTTCCCTGCAATGTGGAAAGGTTTTGCTTTTTAATTTCTTGCTCTATATTCTCAGTAAATATTCCTTTGTCAGTTTTTAATTGATTAACCAATATTCAGAAGAAATCAATTAGTCAATTAATTACATAGGAGGATGATATTATTTGGGGAAATAGTATTTAGAGAACATACCAAATAAGGGCTTCTGAGTGATAGTACTAGAGAAACAATCCTCAAATGCCTCTGGGTTACCCCAAGAAATCTGAGGAGAGAAAAAAAATGGTCTGGGAACTTTAGTTGCTAGTTAATTGTGGGTTCAGAGTAATTTGCAGCTGATCTAACTCTTTAATTGTTGTGGGTAGTGTCCAGAGAAACCATATTCTCTGTACAATTACGTTTTCTTTTTGAGTTAGGATGTTTGGGTTTTCTTTTTCTTTTATGTTAGTTCACTATTAAACCTGACTTGTTGATGTGGGTCAAAGCTAACAGGACTCCTAATTGAGAAAAGAAGATGGCAGAAATTAGGCTTCAGCACGTTGATCCAGGAACAGTTTGTTCTAACACTTGCTATTTGTAGGTACATATACAGAGCCTCCTCATCCCCCTTAGGAAAAGAAAAGAAAAGGGATTCCAGCCTTTGAGGCTAAGGGTCTGAAGTTGTTATATTTATTCAGGAACTATCTAAGGATCTAGGTTTTCTTTCTGAGAAGGGATTCTTTTTCTTTCTTTAATTTTTTTTTTAATTTCTTCTCTTCTTTGGGGGATGGAGAAAGGAAGGTCTTTTAAAAGTACCAAAAGGACCGTTAGTTATTAGACTATTATAAATGATATGTATTAAAATTTATCACCATGTTTTGGAAAGTATGGAAGAATGTTAATTGCCAGAATTGATTATAAACTGTTATACAAGACTTTTCCTGGGACGCTTTAGAATATTTTGGGGAAGAAATTCAAAAATGACAATGTAGAACCTCAGTTTTTTTTAAGTTTTCTAAAATTCTATGCAATCACACTATTTCTTGGTTATACAAAAATGTAAAGGATGACCTGATATATTAGTTCTCTATATTATCTTATAAATCACTTTACGGGTTACAAAGCACTTTTCTCATAGATCTACAAGGTAGATAATAAGTGAGTTATTATTTCACATTTTACAGATGAAGAAACTGAGATTCAAAAGAGATTAAGTGATTTGATCAGAGTTGAACAGTTAATGTGTGGAGTAGAGATGCCTTGGCTATGTTTTAAAGCCAAAGACTTAGAAATAGTGAGACTTTGGAGTCTATGATGGCATAGACTTACAATAAAAGGTCAAAAACTTTATTTAAGCCTATTTTTATATCACACTATTCTCTTCTTTTTAAGTTGTGAGAACACATTATAAGACTGAATGAATGAAAAGCATTTGATACACTCTATGTGGCAAACAAAATAATGATGTAGATTAAAAAGTAGGAATCAAATTTATAAATTAGTTAAAAGATTGATAGGATAGGGACAGCTAGGTAGTACAATGCACAGAGTGCTGGGCCTGGAGTCCAGCTGACTCCTCAACTTTCTGATAAAAAAATCTGGCCTCAGGAAGAGCTAGATGGCTCAGAGTGTAGAGCACTGACCCTGAAATCAGAAAGACTTGAGTTAAAATCAGGCCTCAGACACTTAACACTTAGTAGCTGTGATCTTAGGTAAGTCACTTAACCCTGTTTATCTCAGTTTTCTCATCTGTAAAATGAATTGGAGAAGAAAATAGCAAACCATACTAATATTTCCATGAAGAAAACCCTAAATAGAGTCTTGAAGAGTTGGATATGACTGAAAAATAACTCAACAACAAAGGATGGCCATGTTGGATTTTTAGGGATAGGAGTTTGATAGAACTTTGAGTTTGATTCTTGGAATCTATCTGACTTAAGGAGATTCCCCATTCAGTATTTACAATGCAGAAGTTCTGGCTATGAATGCAAATACTATTATTAGCAACTGACTATTCTTCAATTGGGAATACTGCAGTCTCCAACTCCCTTGCATCTGGTTGAAGTATATATTATCTGGGCATAATGGAGGCTCACCCACAATGTTCTTCTTCAAGCTGAGTGTATAACAACAACAATAATAATTCACAAATATATAATTTTATGAAGCATTTTGCTCATAAAATCTCTTCTTAAAAGATAATATATTATCATCCCATTCTACAAATGAGGAAAATAAGGTCCAGAAAAGTTGTGATTATGCTCAATGTTACACAAGAAACAAATTCCCAGATACCATTTTTATAGGCCTAACAGGGTACTTTTCTTAAAGTGAGAGTGAGGATAATAATAATTATGACACTACTGGACAGAGGTATAGCACCTTGGAGATTTTTCCAAATGCTTTCACAAATATAAATTATCCTCTTTTCTGATGATTCACCCCAACCTTAACTTTATAAATTAAACTATATTTTAATCCAGTCAGATCCACAAATATCTGACTCTTTAGATGGCTTATCTGAAAATGATCCTGCCATGAACTTGTATATAAGGACATAGAAATCTATCTTTCAGAAATTGCATTTCACTAAAGAGACCACTGACATAACATCTCTTCTCTCAAAGCTAGGGAAGAATAGGACTATATTCAATTTGCATGCAGGTGATGAACTTCAGAGGTTGTATTAAAGGATGAGCCAGGGCGGATTAATTTCCAGTCTTTGATATTCATTAACTCTAGCTTCAGAAAAAAATACAAGGAGATGACACAATTATACTCAGAGCTTAGAGTCAAAGCAACAGTTTTACAAACACAAGTTCACAATACTATATTAATTGACCAAAAAAGGGCAAATCCCTATGATGACAGGTAAAAACAAAACAAAACCGAAGAAAAAAACAAAAAGCTTTTGATGCGAAGGAAGCCATGCTAATGGTAGCATTTAGAAGAGACTATCCTGCTTTAAAGACACTGAATGTGTTTTTAATATAAACTGAAGTTCACATTATGTAATAATAAATTCCTGTTCACCTGAGTTAAAATCCACCCTTGGAAACTTATTAGCTTTGTAACCTTGGGCAAGTCACTTAGCCCCAATTGCCCTCCATTTTTTTTTAAATCCCTTGTTTATAAGTTTCTAAGTTTGTATAATGCTTCATCTGATTCTTACACTTCTTTCTAATGATCTCCTACCAAACAAAGCCTATAATTTATCACGACATTTATGGAAATCAAAATATAATGGTCATTTTCTTTGAAAAGAACACTAGTTTTAGAACTATAATTATCTCTATCAACATGACAGAATGAAAAGAGGGCTAGATTTGTATCAGAAGATGTGGATTCAAATCATAGTTGTACCACTTATTACTATGTATGTGCCTATTCCAAATATTTTCACTTCTCAGGGCCTTAGTTGTTCATCTGGAAAAAGAGAGGATTAGACTAGATGATCTCTAAGGTTTCTTCCAGCTCTACATCTATAATCCTATGACCTAGAAAATACAACATGAAGTGGGAAGACATTTTTGTTTGTAGGAATAACAGGATATAAATAAAATTCCCATTAAAAAGCAATGAACTAGGAGGTTAAAAATCAAGTAGCATGCATCAATTGGATATTTACCTCAGGCTGTTCAAAAATTTCTGGGTCATAGTGCAGGAATGGTGGGTAAATGATGATGATATCTCCTTTTCGTAAATTGACATCTTCATTTCCTAAATTTAGGGTGATATCTTCTTCACTATAACGTACATTGGAAGAAATTGAGGCCATTCGAAAGGATTCATTAATTATACTTTCTGTAGTAATAAAAAATCAACAACAATTAATTATTAAATTATGGATGTTTCTTAGAAGTACTACCCAGCTACCCATAGATTATCTGTCTAAATCAATTGGGAGAAAAAAAATCCAAAATGTTTTCTTGCACATACCTACTAGGGACCAAAGGAAAGAAATTCATGGAAACCAGTAAGGACTAGGAAAACAAGAAAACAAAAGGGAACTTTTAGATGTCAGGATCCCTAATACTTTGATATAACTGGGAGTAATGTACCTGACATTACCAGTTAGTTGGAAAGAATCTTAGAAGCTCTAAGCAGTCCTTTATTTGGAACAGGAGTCATTCAAACTTCTGGCGAAGCAATGCATTTTAGTGAAAGTTTGTGTCATCTCCTTGAAAACTACTAATATATTTCAAAGCTAGATTAACTGATAAAAACTGAGGCCTCTAATAGCATAAATCTTTTTATTTTAATGATAAATTAACTGTGATTCAGTATTTGTTGGGGAAATAAGAGAAACCATATCATTCTCAGGAGCTAGATAAAATAATCAGGCTCTATCATGTCTTGGAAGACTCCAGAAGCTGAACGTCCTTGCTTTCCCAGTGGCCTTCACCTTTTGCTCCTAGCACGACAGATTTTATGGCTAATTTCCGGCAATTTATCCTGGCAGTTTGAGGAGGAATTCCTTTGGGAATAATATGCATAATTTGCATAAATCATTCTGATAGCATGCATATCAGGATGTAGCTCCTGTCTAGGTCTGCATCTTTCTCTTCATAATCAAAACTGACTATTTTTCCTCCAGCATGTATGGGATGGGGTCTAGAATATAAAACCTGATTCCTTCTATTCATCAATGCAAAAACAGCTCCAAAGAGTTTACTTCTCACCAAATGATAAGTGGCTGTGTAGTTTACAATAAAACATATGCATGCACACACACAAATCTTTCTTTGTGACCAGTTAGCAAGGCTTTGTAACCACAGTACTCACGAGTTACATTATTAAAGATGGGTACTTCACAGCAGAGCCATGTCTGCATAAAAGATAACAAAGTTGGTTTCACTAAAAATTAAATCTGTGTCCAGCTTGCATAATAAAAGGGGGGGGAGGCTTGAATGTTTTGTCACAGAAGGTTTTTCCTTAAGCGTGCATTTGTCTAAAGAAATGAAGCTGCGGTCAGCTCTGTGTGGCCAGGGTAGTGATTCAATGTGACGTACAATGAGGTTGTGCATATTCTTTTAGACTGCCTTTGTTACTATAATCAGGCAGAGTCAAATCGGCTTGTTGATGAGGAAGCCAGGAAAAAACACACACTCACACACATAAATATAACAACTTTGGTTCCAGAACATGGACTCAAAGCAGATAGCCACAAGGCACCTGACTCGATAGATTTCAACTGGCAGCACTGGCAACCAAACTTTCCAGGGTACAAAAGCAATGCTTAGTCCCAATCGAATGCTGTCAACTTCCTTGAAAAACCCTGTAAGGGGATAATACCATTTTAGCCTGTTGTTGGGAAATGGTAGCTGACATATGTTCCCCCAACAAGTCCAGGAAGGAGAGTGGAGGAAGAAGAAAAGCAAGAAGATCCTGGAGTGTCTTCTGTGAGATGGCAGGTTCACATTTAACAACCTGAATACCACAGTCAGAGCCTATTGGCTGACTTGCTCCCAGGAAGCATGACAGTCTGGGCCCACTGTGATATCACAAATGACAATTGGGCAAGCCTATCTTATGCAGAAGTTAATCACAATAATGGAGCACAAAGTGTGGCTTAGTGGTCAGATCGTAAATGACAAATCTGTCTTACCTTCCAGTACCAGTTATGTGTGGAAGGCGAGCTTGGCTCTCGCTCTGAGCAATCATGCTGATAATCATTAGATGACAAAAGTAATGAGTCACATTATGATCAACAAAGGAGAGTGGAGCTTCTGTGCGCCTGCGATGACACACACACACACACACACACACACACACACACACACACACACACACACGAGTTCTTTTTCCAGAAAGCCCCTGTATATGTGTGGGGGGAAGTGCTAAGTTGAAAGAATGACAAGTGCCCAATAAAAGCTGCAGCATCTACTTGCAGTTGTCATAGTTCGGCAGACACCAGCCAGTGCTACTGACAGACCAGCTGGGCAGCTCGAGAGGACTTCTATTCGGCACCATGAGGAACAGTAAATTATCCAGCACGGTAAAGCAACATCTGTTTCTGTGCTAGTGCCGAACAAACAAGGCAATTTAAAGCATACCAAGGGATAACCAAGCAGCAAATGAACATGACCCTCATTTTTCCCTCCTTCTTACACATGAGGTGCTAAACTTCCTTGTACAAGCTCCATATCATGGAGAAGACAGGTTGCTTTTTGATAAGGTGTTGTCAGAGAGGTTTATTTTTTTATTTTTTTATTTTTTTATTTTTTACAGATTTCCGAAATGTAAAGAGAAAGCTCGTAGTATTGTTATTCTTAGAATCCTCCTACTTCTATCTTCACTTCTTTTATACCAAAGCTAGCACTTAGTTCTCAATTCACTCTAAATTTTTTTAAAAAGAAACCCTGTTTCAATATACTTATAAATATTCAGTCTTTAAACCTAATTTGCTATACTTAGTTCGCATGCCTTCAAGCATTTGTCTTCCAATTTCCACTGAATAAATGCGTACTAATGAGAAATAGAGCAAGCTGCTGAGGCAAAACTGGGTGACTTGAGCCTGGCCTGCCACCAGCTTGTGATAGGCAGGGAAATTGAGTTAAAATGAAAAGTCTTGTCAGCTGAAATACAACATGGTAGCCAAACAACAAGCTGTCAATCATCCAGCTCAGACAGGGGACTGTAGATAATAAAAGGTCATTGGGAATCATTAGTTCATTTGGCTTTCATATGTAAGTTGATTTTAATTAAACACAATCTCTATCTTTAAATGTTTTACAAAACTTATTGTGCATAATAGATTGCTAATTTATACTAACATTTAGCAGGTAATGGGGTACTATAATTATTAGAGTGGATTGGAGGAAAAAATTGCTATCAAGTATGCAAATATTTTGATCATTTACACTACACATCACAGTGTGCCAACAATAGCCATGATGATGATTAGAGGGAGGATGTCTATGCTTTCAGATGAGCAAGACTGACCAGCACATCACAGAAAACAGATTTCTCTTCCAAGCCCTATCTCTTTCATCATTCTGATTCTCCATTGCTGTTTTCACATAGACAGAAAACAGCTCTTTCATTTGATCTCTTTGAACATAAAGCTATTTTCTGAGCAGTTGTGTCTTCTAAGACCCTTGGTGATGTAGTGGAGCAAGAGAGCTTTTCTGGATGATGGCACACAAAAGCAGAAAAATTAAAAAAAAATACTATCACATGGAGATGTGCATATCACTTTTACACTGAAAAGTTTCAAAAATTAGGTTACAAAAACTGACATGATTTTAATTTACTGCAACTTGTGATACCCCAAAATATAGACTAGGTGACATATAAATAAGAACCCACATTTCTATAGCCAATTAAGGATTTCAAAGCGCTTTCCTTAGAACAACCCTGTGTGGTATACAACATAAATATTATTAGCCTCATTTTACAGAGGATGAAACTGAAACTCTAAGAGGCTCAGTGTTATATAACCGGTATGTGTTTAGGATGGATTTCAGAGATTCAAACCCAGACTAATCATTTCTTAAGCTTCATACTTTGCCCACTTATGCTACATTATCTATATGTAATTATCTTTATTGTGACATGAATATACTGTGACATGGCACTCTTTAATGATTGGTATAGATCTTTGCACAATCTCTTTCACTATGAACACGAATGGATATAGACTATGGAGTGGAAGATGGTGGAAAGGGCAACATCAGTTATGTTGTCATAATTCTGTTCTACATGTAGGCTTAGAAGACAGGGGTGAAGGAATGTGATATGATGGAGATGGAATTAATATGTGAAAACATTTCTAATTTATTGGACAAACATATGTCTGCATTATATATCTTAAGTTGTGAGTGACAAAGTAGGAAATGACTCCTATTTCTATGTGAATAGGTGAGTAGAACAGCATGGAATTTAATCAAATAATTTTAAAAAATTAGTCCAATATTTGAATACATTTGATGGATTTTAAATTTTGAATTTGCTTTGTAATTACTTAAAATTTATTTTGTCCTACATGAAGTATATGTTAGCTAGGTATTGTGGAGGCCACAAGCAAAGACCTGTGTCTAATGCTTTTATTCAAAGCATTAGATTAATTGAAATATAGGATGCTAAGCTGATCATTCCTTTATTCTTTCATTCAATAAATATTTATTGAGTGTTATGCTATATGCAAAGCCTGCAGTTATACCAATATTTATTATTCCTTGGCTCAGATGACTTATTTGACCAATCAAATGGATTTGTAATCTTAACTGGGAATTATAGCTAATGATGCCAATTGCAACCTCTTATACCCCAGATCCTGTGTGACTCTGGCCATTGTCCTTCCAATAATTTACCATGAGGATCTATTCAATGTGCTGGAAGAACTTTCTCAACTTCTGAGAGGTTTGTAGATATTGAAGTCCTCTAGATTTTTTTTTTTTGTGCATAGGATTGTTTTGACTGCATCAAGCTCCAATACATTGTAAAATCTCCTCAGGAGAGATTTGTAATGGCTCAAAGGAATTTGGCCATCTATATAGGAAATTCCAAATGCATAAAGAATGCACATCATCAAGATTTCTGGATTTAGTGAGAAATGAGTTCAAATCTAGATTCACACCCTTACAACCTGTGTGGCTTAGACAAGTCACTTGACTCTATCTGCCTCGGTTTCCTCTTCTATAAAATGATAATTGTAGGAGTTTCCTTCCAGAGTTGTTAGTGCAGCAAAATGAGATAAAACATAAAATGTTTTATAAAGCTTAGAGCTAATAGCCATAAATGCTATTAACATGCATTTAGGTAAACACCCTATAGATCACATTCAGGTGTGTGTGTGTGTGTGTGTGTGTGTGTGTGTGTGTGTATGCGGTCTGTGACAGACAGTATAGATGCATGCTGACTGGGAATCAGAGTTGAAAAGGAGAGGAAGTAAGATTGATTTCAAAAAACTGTAGTCTCTTTTACTCATATGAAACTTCCAATAAAAAGTAATGGTTCATCTTTTCAGGACTTACTTTCTACTGATGTTTATTATCGCAGTAAGACATGGATGAAAGTGCTTCTAAATAACTAGAAATGAGTGTTACACAGTGAACAATGAAAGGAGTAAGATGAATGTGAGGAAGATGCAACTTATACATATCTCAATGAAGAACTCTTAAGAAAAACAGAGTAAAAGATGCCATCAAGGAATTATGAAGAGAAGATGAATTAGTTATGTGGCAAGAATAAGGAATGATGGCCAAAATGCCCCTTGGCAGATTGGATGCATTCCCTATGGTAAAATTTTAGAAAGACAAGGATAAGGGTGACATTAGGTAGCCATACATAAATGAGGTACAATTTATATAATTGGAAGGAATACCAGAAGCAATGAAATCATAGATTGATTTGAATATTTATGTAAGTTGAAATTTACATTCAGGGAATGGGGTGAAGTCTTAGTTCTCTTTTAAAAATTCAAAGATAAATATTTCTACATTGTGATGTTTAATAGCATTTCAGAAAACATTGCTATTCTCATTATCATCTCCATACTGAAGTACTTACACATGCTTTAAAGATTCAGACAATACAGGGAACTTTAATTGACATCAAAAGATTATGTGATGCCTGTCAGATTGGCTAGAATGACAGGGAAAGATAATGGGGAATGTTGGAGGGGATGTGGGAAAACAGGGACACTGATACATTGTTGGTGGAATTGTGAACACATCCAGCCATTCTGGAGAGCAATTGGAACTATGCTCAGAAAGTTATCAAACTGTGCATACCCTTTGATCCAGCAGTGTTTCTACTGGGCTTATACCCCAAAGAGATACTAAAGAAGGGAAAGGGACCTGTATGTGACAAAATGTTTGTGGCAGCCCTGTTTGTAGTGGCTAGAAGCTGGAAAATGAAAGGATGTCCATCAATTGGAGAATGGTTGAGTAAATTGTGGTATATGAACGTTATGGAATATTATTGTTCTGTAAGGAACGACCAGCAGGACGATTACAGAGAGGACTGGCAAGATTTACATGAACTGAAGCTGAGTGAAATGAGCAGAACCAGGAGATCATTATATACCTCAACAACGATACTGTTTGAGGATGTATTCTGATGGAAGTGGATCTCTTCGATAAAGAGAGCCTTAATCGATCAAAGATGGACAGAAGCAGCTACACCCAGAGAAAGAACACTGGGAAATGAATATAAATTGCTTGTGTTTTTGTTTTTCTTCCCGGGTTATTTATACCTTCTGAATTCAATTCTCCCTGTGCAACAAGAAAACTGTTTGGTTCTGCACACATATATTGTATCTAGGATATACTGCAACCCATTCAACATGTAAAGCACTGCTTGCCATCTGGGGGAAGGGGTGGAGGGAGGGAGGGGAAAAATCGGAACAGAAGTGAATGCAAGGGATAATGCTGTAAAAAATTACCCTGGCATGCGTTCTATCAATAAAAAGTTATTTTAAAAAAATGACTGTGTGATGTTAACTGGAATCCTGTTCATGTAAACCCTAATACCAGTAATATCTATATGAATGATTTGCACCAGGATAAACTCATTCCTCTATAACAATGGCAAATCTTCATACAGGAAAAAAATTGTGCTTCTAATGTTGAAGACAAAGCTCCAGAGTTTGATACATTCAAATAAATACAATTAAATAAGAACTTAGTTTGTTCCTTGACTCAGGGCAGGCACTATATTAAGCTCTAATGTTCAAATTCAATTTAATTAAATCAAACAAGTATTTATTAACTGTCTACTATGTGACAACCACCAAACAAAGCTTTCCTGCTTTCAAGGAACTTATATCCAATTGGAAAGAAACAATATTTATTTAGATAATTCAGTATAAAACATGTAAAGAATAAATTAAAAAAAAACAATTTCAGGTGAACTTTATATTTTATCTTACTTCATTGTATTAATGACCCTGGAAAGACAGTCCTATAATTATCCTCATTTTACAGAAAAGGAAACTGAGGCAGATAGAGGTCAAATGACTTGTCCAAAGTCATACAGGTTGAAAGGGTATGAGACTAGATTTGAACTTAGATCCAGAAATCTTGACAATAGGTGTTCTTCATGCATTTGATATTTCCTATATAGATGGACAATGGGAGTATCAGGAAAGGGTTTTTGTAAAATATGGCATTTGCACTCATGAGTTCATGTTTTAGGCTCTTTAACATGTTCCAAGATGATTTCTGAAAGCTGAAGATAATTTCTACTTTCTCCCATCCTTACTCTCTCTCCCAATATATCTTTATCTATGTATAGATATAAAGATATTAAGATACAGTTCTCTATTATTATATGCAAAATATAGAAGCAAAAATACTATTTACCTTTTGAACTATTATTACTAATATGTTTCCTTCACATTACCACTTCTATATACCTTCAGTCATGAACCAAGAAACAAAATTCTAGAGACAAGTATCTTCATGTCTTTGATTCTGCCTTTGCCTCTAAATTTATACTATTGGTACTCAACATTAAAAAGCATTATTTATGACTATAAATTGTCAAGACATTAGAAGACATGTTTTTCAGAGCTAAGGCCTGGCAAGCAAGCTGTACCCTAAACTTGGAATAACAATTCTTTGCATTCACCCTCTGGATAACCTCACCCCTTGGTAAAATCACATAATTTTGTATTGCTTTGATCCCTATTTTCTATGTGATCTCAGATAAGCTGGTACTGTAGCATACTGCAGCAGAAAGCAATTGTTCAAATTTTCTGACATGTTAAGTGAACTGAACCAAGTACTTCACTCCTGCTTCCAAAATGCTAACTCTGGTTTTGCATCCCACTGAACAATCACAAAACTCAATGATGCTTAAGACTTAAGACAATCACAAGTCTCAACTATTCTAATAATTTAGAGACTATTCCCATAGTACCCAAGAACCTGTATTGTCCTCCAAAATACCAAACATGGGAATCGTTTAATCAATACCTAAGAATGATTGTGGTGTGGTTGTGCCTTTTATGGCTTTTTTCGTGTATTAAAATCTTATCCCTGTCATAAGCCAGAAGCCCTCTTTCTTAGGAAGACTTAAACAAATTTTTCTTACTTTGAAATTAAACTTCTGTTTGATTACTGCCTCTCCTGTTTCCAGCCTTCTTTGTTTGGCTCCAGCCATCCACGAATTGGAGACTGGTTCCAGTTCAGCTGACATTTAAAATGGTGCCATAAGTAAGACTGAACAGAACTGGGCCAAGTGGACTTTCAGGTATCAGTGGGAATAGATTAGGTGGCATTAGAGATTTCTCCATAGCCCAAACCCTCTTTATCTGGTGAGTTGAGTCCATTACCCTTTCCTAGCTCCAATCCTATGCCTCAACTTGCAATTTTTTGTGAGAAAAATGCAAGGGTCCCTGCCTTGACTCACTTTATCCCAGATCACTCTAGTATAGATATTTTTTTCTTAATTATATCTCTTGTTTACTGGCTTTTCTACATGCGTTTGGTTTTTATTGTTACATTTGCAATTATATATGCATTGGGGATCTGTGTGGCTCCCCTGAACCAGTTCTGTTTTTTTTTTTTTTGTCTATGTCTGCGCCTTTGTAAAATGTAAAATATCTGTATCATGTTTTGTGTTACGAGCTAGGTCCTTTTATTAGATAGTGCAGTAGATAGAGCACCAGCTCTGAAGTTAGAAGTAACTGAGTTCAAATTCAGTCTCAGACAATTCTTAGCTGTGTGATCTTGGACAAATCATTTAACCCCAATTGCCTCACCAGGAAAACTTCTAAGGGCTGTAACCAGAGAGTTTAGAAACTGGGAAAGATTAATTAACTTTCATAGATGAAGCAGTTGTCTCAGGAATCAGGACTACCTCCTACTTTAGGCTTTCTATTGGAAATTAGATTATAATAAAAGAGAAAAAGAAAAAAAATCTGGAATACAATTTTCCTTGTCTTTTCAGCTTTAGCTAGGTTGGGATTAGAGGAAAAAGTCATAAAATCAAAGTTTGTAGAACTACTAACAATATCTTAGCAGATTCTGAAGGATTGAAGGAAAAAATTCCTAAGAATTTGAGGTAATTCCAGGAACCCATTTCATTTTGTTATATAAACTAGCAAGTTTTGGAGTATCATTATAAATCATTTGTTTTAAGGAAAAACATAAAGCTTTTAGTAAATGTTTTAAAAGTAAATAGCAAGATTAATAGCTTCATTGTTCTAGAGCAATGAAGGAAGGCAGCTAGTTTATAAATAATCTTAAAATGAAGAAAGAAAAAAATAGGTATAAATAAGCAACTTCTTGTTAATTCTTCCTTGAAAGATGATTTAAATCAGCAGTCCCCTCTAACTTCCCCAAGTCAAAGACCTTCTCTCTGTGTTAACCCCTCTTATCCCTAATATTCCTAATAAAGGTGTTTATTTTGAATCATATTCTGACCCTTTAACCATGTGATTCTAAGCTCCACAGCCCACCTGGCTTCACAACCTGGTGGAGGGAGGGGGAGTACCTGCATTAGAGCCTCACAGACAATGGCTCAAACAGCTCTATGACTCTAGACAATGAACAGCCTTCCCCTTTAGGCACTCTTGGGGGTAACACTCAGGTGAAGTACATCCTGTCTACCCTGCCCTCACACCTTTAATTTATTTCAATCCCAGAAATAGTAGGCTCCAAAACTGCAATTCTCAGATGAGAAGTTAAGCTCCTTGGCCAGCATTCACTTTGCCCTGTCACCAGGAACTACCACCAAATGGAAAGGGCCTGGTGTACTTGGCAGCCCATAGCAAGACAATACAAGCAGCCAGTCTCTGCCCTTGTTGAGTCCACCCTTCTCCATTCTGGTTGCAGAAACTTATTAGCTGGTTAATCTTAGGCAAGTTATCTTATTTCTGTTTTCCCCATAATAATGGTATCTAAAGGTGTTTTTTTTTTAAGTTCAAAGGTATTAAGATCAGTGATTTTTACATGTGATAATTTGGAAATGCAATAAACATCACCTGAAGTTTATTATTTGTGTTATTATTATATTTCTAAATTTCCTTATATGGTGAATTTTGAGAGACCATTGTAACAGAAATGCTGTTAGACAAAATAATTTTTTAATTAGGATGCTGTCACACATGAATAGGACTTTTAAAAAGATATGATAAAAATGGATGTTTAAAAACTGTCAAATTGTTAATGGGGTATATTTGTTATAAATAGATAATATTTACTATTATAGCAAATTTTAATTTGAAAATTCTTAACTGTTATATGAAAGTATATAGAATGGTTTAAAAATGTAGTTTCAAAATATTAATGATGAATCAACTATCAGTATTTGCTATATGTTTAAAGCCCCAGAATATGGGTAGTTTTAATTTATAAGTAAAGGATAAATGAAATTTTCAAGAATGATACCAAACCCTAAGTTGTGGTTAGTGATATTTTGCTATTTAAGGTAAAAATTCCTGGGACTGTAATTTACTATTGTTTTGAGCTTTGATTATGTGGATAGTTATCTGAATTGTCAAGAAGCCATGAGTAGAAAAACAAGAGTGAAATGTGGATACCTCTGCCTGGAAAAAGTTTGGGGTATGACCTTGGACATGGTCTAGTAAGGATTCTCCTGACTCTATTTTTCCATTGTTATTTCCTTTCTGAAAAAGGAAAATTTCCACCTGGTTAATCTTGACCCTTGCTTTTGATACACAGTAACTATATGATTGACTGTCAGATATGACTCATTCCTGTAGTCAAAGAAAGCTAAGGAAATCTGCACCCACAATTATGATACATGATATTGTTATAACTATGTCCTTCTTTTTCCTTTCATAGCAAATTTTTATAATCAAATCACTTTGCAAATACAATATTAAGCCTATTAAATAATCTATTGATGGGGCAGCTAGATGGTACAATGGATAGAGTACCAGCTCTGAAGTCAGGAAGACCTGAGTTCAAATGTGAACTCAGATACTTACTTTGTATTAGCTGTGTGACCCTGAGCAAGTCACTTAACTCCAATTGCCTTAGCCAAAAAATAAATAAATAAATAAATAAATGAATGATAATCTATTGATACTGGAATATCTCTGACTTAATACAATAGAATGCAAGTATGAACATCTTATTCTTTTAACCTATATTTGTGGTCAAACTATATTATAAGAATGATACTCACCTAAAGGGGAAATAATAAGACAAGGAAATTGAACAAAGATGTAATATAAAAAGTTTCCTAATTAAATGGAACAGTAAATTTTGAGAAAAGCAACAGAATTAGACTTTTTTTCTTTAAGAATTATATGTGTGAGTGTGTGTGTGTGTGTGTGTGTGTGTGTGTGTGTATGATGGCTTCTAAAATTTACTACATTTTACTTGACTTTGCTACAAAATTTACTACATGCTTTCTATGTATTTTAGTAATAAATTCTCAATATTGTATTAAGGATTTTTTATATATAAATTGTATTGATAACAATAAAGAAAGTGAAATTACTTTTTCCATTTTTTTGAAATAGGGAGAACAGTGCATAAATTAGCATCCTAAGGAAAAAAAAATACAAGAACCAGACAGATTTACAAGTGAATTTTATCAAACAGTGGGTATATACCTCTGGATTATCTGAAGAAAGCCCTTGCTGGGGACAGGGACAGGACAGTGCTCTGAGTCAGAATCTTCCAGGAACTTCAGGATTTAGTATTTGGTATTTAGTATAGACCCAAAAGCAGCCAACACCCAGATGAGACAGCTATCTCAAGATTTTATACAAGAAATGAGTACACTGTCCAGATTTGTTTCCCTTTTCCCTTTTGTTATGTTCCCAATCAAGAAGGCCCTGATTCAAGCACCTGTTAGTATTTTCTCCATTCTTAACTCCCCTCTCTTTTCTGCCTGCAAGCAAGCAACAGTTAACAATGTTACCTGAGACATATCTCCCTGATAGATCCCCTTAAGGAACTAAACCCTGGACAACATCTTGTTCTAGCCTGATTGGCCTCTTGTAGCATCTTGACTTATAACTGGCCATAAGAGTAGGTTCTTTTAGACTAAGTCCCATAGGCCCAAAGAGGGGAAATGTCAAGATATTAGGAGACATGTTGTTTTTCAAAGCTAAGGCACAGCAAGCAAGCTATGCCCTGAGTTTAGCATAACAATTCCTTGTCCTCACTCTCTGGATAATCTCACCCTCTAGCAAAATCATATAATTTTGTATGGCTTTGATCCCTATTTCCCATGGTACTGTTGCCACAGGAAGTAATCAATCAAACCTCCTGACATACTAAGTGAACTGAACCAGGTACTTCATTATTGTTCTTAACATTCAAATTCTAGCATTGTACCCTAATGAATAATCACAAGGTCAATAACTCTTAAAAGTTAAGACAATCACAGGTCTCACAAATTCTAATAACTTAGAGAATATTCCCACAGGACCTAAGAGGTTGAACTATCCCCCCAAATGCCAATCATGGGAACTACTTACTCATTATTTAAGAATGACTATGGTATGATTTTACTTTCTTGTGGTTTTCATGCATAAAAGCTTTACCCCTGTCATAAATCATAAATCCTTATTCTCAGGAGGACTTCTGCTTGCAAGTGTTTTCCTCACTTTGAAATTAAACTTCTGTTGGATTCCTGATTCTCCTGTTTGATTCCAGCCATCCACAGGTTAGAAACTGGTTCTGGTCTGGTTAACAAAACATATATTTTTTTTTTCCTTTTAACCTTTATCACTCTGTTGCATCCTCTAGCTTCTCTTTCTCCTTCTAACTCTTAAAAAATAAATATTCCTTGCTATTGGTCCTTGACCTTTTTCTATTCCCTCTTGCAGCAGAGAAAAGGGAGGTAGGTAACTCAATGGACAGAGTTCTGGGCATTGTAGGCAGGAAAAACAGAGTTCAAATTTGGCTTCAGACACTTACTTGCTATGTGATTCTAGACAAGTCCCTTAATTTCTTTCCGCTTCAAGTTGGTCAACTATATAAAGATGTCCTAATGGCACTTAACCTCACAGAGTGGTTATTAGGATTAAATGAGATAGTATCTTTAAAGTGCTTAGCACAGTGACAAGCCCCAAATCAGCATTTCATATATGCTTATTTCCTTCTCTTTACACTGTCTTCCCTCAACAATCTTCCTTGATTATCTCATCTATTTCCATGACTTACATTTCCATCTTTTAGTGATAGACTTGTCAAATTTATACTTTCAAATTTGACTTCTCCAGCTACCTGCTAGACATCACTATCTGTTAAGTTTTCTAAAAACTATAATTTTTCCATTTTTACTTCCCCAAATGTTTCTTTTTTAATTTTTTAATTTCTATTAATGATGCCATAATTCCCTTAGTTAGTTCATGCTTAAATCTTCAAACATTTCTGATTTCTTCTTTGCACTCATTTGCCAAATTCTTTTAATTCTATCTATATATCTTGAATTTATCCTTTCTATTACCATTCAAATTCAGAACCTCACTATTCTTAATTGATCTATTTCAATAACTTTTTTTTTTTTTTTTTTTTTTTTTACTAATCTCTAAACCTCTTTCTTACTTTCTCCATTTCTTGGGTCTTTTCTATGATTTCTTTACTGAAGAACTTCTCTGTGAGGAAAATATACAGTCAGTATGTGCCTGAGGAAGGAGCTACAGCCAACTCTTCCTAACTTAAAAATCAGCTTTCTATCTACTATGCCATTATGCTACTCATACCTTGTATATACCATAACTAAAATAATCTTCCCAATGAAGACTTCTGATCATCAAACATCAATTGTCTTTTAAAAATCCTTTAATGATTCTGTAACACCTGCCAAATAAAGCTTATATGTATTAAGTTAGTATTCAGGCCTCAACAATTTGGATATAACCTATTTTTCTAATCTAATCTTCTATTACTTCTCTCCATTTATTCTCTGGCCCAATTGAACTATTTAAATACATATGAATATTTTTCTGTTATCACTGATTTGCTAAAATTTTCTGGAATATTTCATTCCCCAGTCTATTTCTGAGAATTCTCCATATCCTTTAAATTTTACTTTAGATGTCTCTCCCTCCATGGCACCTCCATAAGACTCTGCCATGCCCTCAAATTTACATTGCTTACCTCTTTTTTTTCAAGATATATTAGCAAACAGGTTTGTTTAGACTTGCTACACCAACTTCTTCACCACCCTACTCATTGTCCAATCTGTTGCTCCCTGACTTTCAAATCCATACTTCAGATGAAGCCATTTTCACCAAAGTTAAATAATCCATTAAATTACATGATCTCTTCTCATTTTTCACTCTCATTAACCAATCTATGAAATGAGCTGGAAAAGGAAATAGCAAATCATTCCAGTATCTTTATTAAACAAAATCTCAAATAGAGTCATCAAGAATTGAACATGACTGAAATGACAAACAAACAACAACCTCTTTTTCATGAGCTCAAACTATTAACCACCAACTCCTTGATTGCTAGATTGCTAGATCATGATTTCTAGATGTTCCATAGTATCCTATACTCAGTATTTTCAAAACAGAATTTACTTTCCCTTCTAAATCTGTTAATAATAGAAGAGTTGTTTTGATTCTGTCTTTTCTCTAATCCATGCTTTATAGAGAAGCCAAAAGAATTTTCCAAAGACATGAACTCAGAGACTTTCATTGATTTCCCCCCCCCCATTGCCTATATGATAAAATTAGAAGTTCCTTAGTTTGAACTATGAGAACCCTTAAAAATTTGGGTACCAACAATAGCAATCCTTTATCAAATACCTAATCTTGCTAAGCAAGGGGATATTTTAAAAAAGCACAAAGTTGCTACTTGTTCTTAAGGAATTCAGTCTAATGGAAGAGAAAATATAAAAATTACTATATACAAGTATACAAACCTAGTAAAAGTTTGCTAAATTCATCAGAATACAGCCTTTTTTTATCTCTTCAGATAGAGTCATTTTAATCTCCTTAGGTACTAGTCACATATGACATACTACTATCTGTAGTTCTATATGTGACTTAAGCACTTTGAGACAGGACCTATTTTAAAAATAAATCTTTTTATCTCTCTCCAAGCCTTGTATGCTATAGAAACTCAGTAAATAATATTTATTGAATGAATGTGGAGTGTTATAAATATTTCTATGTTCTAGAAATAGAAAAATAGACTCTAATTTAATTTAATGAGGTTAAATTACTTGGTCAATGTCATTCATGGGATAGCAAAAGAATCATAACCAGCAAGTACCTCATTTGATCTTCTTAGTTCTGTTAAATGGTTATCAAATAACTTGTTCTCAATCTCTAAAGTGAATAAAGGTTAAAGAACCACTAACAGCATTTCTGCTTTTGGCCTTTTTAGTGGTTATTTAAACACTCTCAGTTTTTAATAACTGAGTCTTTTAATAACTGAGTTAATAATTGAGCTCAAGTTTTATTCTAATTTGGATGACAAAAGAAAGCTAGAATATTTTAACTTAGAAGCTATTACTTAATCACACAATTTCAGTAGGGAAGACATGAAGGACAATCATTTTCCCTCTTCTTTTTATATATTAGGAATGGGTTCACGAGAAGGAGTGAATTTGTAAAATGGTTATCCCTACTGCATATAAGGAAAAAAAAATCCAAACAAATGGAGTTTCCCTTCCTAGGAGTCTTCAACTAGTGACTGAATGAACATTTTTAGGGAAGTTATAGAGGGGTTCTTGCTTAGGTATGGATGGACCAGACTCAAAGCTCTCTGAAATGTCTTTCATTTATACCTTTTCATCATCTAATAAACAGATATATATTTTTCCCAGAAAAAAAATTGAGATGAAAAGCTCATATCACTTTAAAATAAGCTTATGAAGGGATGGAAATAATATCTAATCATTATCAATTTAAGCTATAATTTCAAACAAATAGTCACACATATCTCTCCAATCAACTATTTCATTTATAATTTTAGTATTACTGTTGAATTATATTGAATTTTTTCAGATCATGAATTTCCATTGGATAGTATTTCATTAAAATAAATCCTTAAGAATTTAAGAATATAATTTCTACAGACAACATATCACTTACGAGTAAGATGATGGAGAATAATGCATTTCTTATACAATTTGATCTTCTAAAATACATATATATATCTAACATAGATATATATATGTATGTATGTATGTGTGTGTACATCTTTCTTATCAATAAAGTTTAATGCTATTTGGAATGTATTAACGCTCTACCAGATGCTCAGAATCAAACAACTTAATAGGCATAAACTTTTCTCAAATAATTGCAAAGCTCCAATTTAGCTTTTTTGCATACCTTGCATAGTTAATTACCTAGGCCTTAATGTTTACATGCAATGAGAGTATCTACAGCTATAAACTACATAATTCATAATTGATGTAAATGGGTGTTATTATGTCAATTAAGCAGCTGTGTCCTCCACCTCTCAGTAAACAGAAATGAGTGATAAACAGAGTTTGGAGAGAGGTACCTTTTTCTCTTCATAACAGATAAATATAAATTACCTAGGTAGACCAAGCTGTCCAATTGTTCTCTGGTGAACTGGATGTTAAAATCAGGTTCTTTCTTTTGACCTGTTGACTGTAGCAAATGGTCAATTTCATCACGCAACACTGCAACAGCTTCTGGGTGCTGCAGAAGATAATACACTGTCCAGAATGTAACTGGAATCGTGTTTGCCACAGAGGCCCACAGAAAGGCAAAATGATGTGCTGGGAGAAAATAAGTGAAAAGGAAGATTAATAGCGTTTATTACACTGATTAGATTTGCAGTGTGCTAATTAAAAGATGTTAGGACACAGACCCAGCCAAGGATCAGTGAATGCTAATGAGGACCAATAGGCTTCTGAAGTCTAATTTTCTGCTTAATGAGAATAGTTTAAAATGTAATGTTGGGGGGTGGGGGGTGAAGGGGGAAGGGAAAGAAAAGGGTAAAGGGAGTAAATGCTGCTCAGTTATAATCTTTCTCATTATCACCGTTAAGTATCTTGTTTTACCACCTCAGCAAAAAAAAAAAAAAAAAATCAATTATCATAGACGGTTGTTTCAGAGTGAAACATTTTATCATTAGCCAATTAGAAAGAGCATAAAAAATTTCAAGGTCGCCATTTTGTCTTTTAATTTCAAAGGTCTATAGTAAATTATTTTATTTTAGACAAGTAATCACTCACAAGTTTCTTACCTGCTTTTTCATGATCCTGAAGGTCTGTAAATTTGTCAAGAATGATTTTTCTAGCTTCTATAATTTCTGATGTTTCCTGCATGTTTGAGATGTGCTCTGATGAAAAATTTTGTATTAACTTTTCCCGAACATTCTTGAGAGTTCTCAGTGACTTGGTAGGTAGTGGTAACAAAAGTCTCAAGAATTCATTATCAAATTTGACAAAGTTCTTTAGTAATTCGCAGATAACTTCACCTGAATTTGTGCCAGGATCCTTTCCATACAAGCCTATATATGTGACTTCAAATATTAATGATGTACAAAACTTGTACAATTGACTTGTTTCCCAACTTTTGGCTTGTAAAAATCGCTCTTTCATAATATGCTTCATATTCTGCATTAGAACATAAGACAAATCTAAAAGTTTGCTTTGCATATATTTTTGGGAGTCTTTAAGTTCTTTCTTCATGTGTGGTTGTAATGAGACCAGGAAAATTTTTTTTGTAAATTCATCTTTAAATTTTTCAAAAGTAAACTTTTTGTGATTTTTTAACACCAGTGGGTATTGAAATGGATCCAGTACAAAAGTAAAGTAGTTTCCTAAAAGAAAGAAATAGATAATTTCATGAAAATACTTGGAGACAGCAACAGAACTATATTAAAAGAATCTTTAAGTTTTAGATTAATTTTTATTGGAACTAGAAAGAATTTAGTACCATAAAAATGGAATCATGACTTTCTTAATAATAAATTTTAAACTTTTCTTTTAAAAAGATAATTTAAATTATATAAGGAAAATATCCTATAACCAAATAGAAAGAGAAAGAATGATTTAATATAACAATTTGATCATGGATCAAAAAAATTGATGTTAAATAATCTTGTACCATTTTTTCCTCTATGACCAGCCCTTTCCCCTTACACTTCCCTTTATTAATTTTAGTTAATTTGCTGAGAAAACAATACAGTGAATTGTAAAAAGTGTGCTAGTAAATCTCAAACTCAGGAATACCTTGATTCAAATTTTGCCTCTGATACATATTGGCCATGTGATCCTGAGTAAATCACCCACTTTCTAAATGTTCCAGACAATTCACAAATTATAAAGTGCAGAAAACTTCAGATTTCCACTATTAAAATGAGTTATTTGTTCTAGAAATTAGTTTCACAATTGTAGAACTGTTTTAAAATATAAAACAGCAAAAAATTTAATAATAAAAACTTGAATTTATATAGCACATGAACATTTGCTAAACACTTTACAAGTTAAGCCTTTAAGTGAGGTTAGAGGAACTGCCCAAGGTCAGAAAAACAGTAAGAAGTAGAAACTAGGTTTTCTGATTCCTGGTATGATTTCTTTTCCATTGAGACATGTTCCTTCTCCATGTCAAATGACTTCTCAAAATAATTTCTGGTTAAACATAACTATTAGTGCATAGGAATTATTCAAAAATAGGACTTATTTTGACACTTTTTTATTCAGAGATATATTATACAATATAATAAAAAGAGGGGCACCACTGTAGGGATTCTTTTAAAAATTATTCTTCATTTATTTTTAACAGTTCTTTTAAAATTAAGTTCCAAAATATCTCCTTCCCTCTCACCATACTTACAGTCACTGTGAAGGTAAGCAAAGTGATATCCATTATACATGTAAAATCACATAAAATTCTTTCCATATTTCCATATTAGCCATATAATAAAAAAAGAAAAAAGGAAGGAAGGAAGAGAGAAAGGAGAGGAAGGAAGAAAAAATATAGAAAGAAGGAAGAAGGAAGAAAAAATAAAGATGATGAGAATATTATACTTCATTCAATTCATCAGTTCTTTCTCTGGAAGTGAATACATTTTTTTTTTAAAGTGCAAGACAATTGAAATTGTCTTGGATCATTGCAGACATTGCAAATTAAGACAAGTTTTAATTTGAGCATTATTACAACATTGCTGTTATTGAGCATGGTGATCTTCCACTTCTTCTCACTTCATTTTGCATCAGTTCATATGTTTCACCATGTTGTTATTTTTTTCTAAAACCATGCCCTCATAATTTCTTATGCTATAATAGCACTCCATCATAATTATATGCTACAACTCGTTCATCCTATTCCTTAATTATGAGCATCCCCTAAATTTCCAATTCTTTGCCACAACAGAAAGAGTGGCTATAAATATTTATGTATTCTTTCCTTTTCCTTCCATATCTTTGAGCTGAAAATCTAGTAGTGATATTGCTGAGTCAAAGGGTGTTCATAGTTTGATAGCCAAACAGTCGCTAATTATTCTCCAAAATGGTTGGACCAGTTCTCAACTTCACCAAAAATTTATTTGTGTATTTCTTTTCTCTCATCCCTTCTAGAACATGTCATTTTTGATCTGTATGAAGTGGCTTGTTAGGAGTTGTTTTAATTTGCGTTTTTCTATTGGATCGTGATTTAGAGCATTTTCTCATATGACTATAGATATCTGTGATTATTTTTTCTCTTCATATCCTTTGACCATTTAGCAATTGGTCAATATCCTTTATTTTATAAAGTTGACTCAGTTCTTAATTTAGTTGAGAAATGACGTCTTATTGAGAAAATACTGTAATTTAAAAATATTTCTTCACTTTCTATAGTACCTTTTTAACAAGGATAGTTTCTGAAATTATTTCTTTTAATTAAATCTGTCTTTGCTTTTGCTTTGTGTGGGATCATGATTGCTATGTCTTGCCTTTTTCCTTCAGTTGAAGTAAAATTATCTCTAGTCCAATATTTCAATTCTGGACATGTTCTTGTATTCTAATTGTGTCTCTCGCAAGCAACATATTTTGGGGTTTTACTTTTTAATCCATTCCATTTTGTATTTCTGTTTGATAGGTGAGTTCATCCCATTCACATTCACAGTTATGATTACTTTATATCTCCCTCTATCCTATTTTCTTCTGTTTATTCTTCTCTATATGTGTATGTGTGTGTGTGTGTGTGTGCATGTATATGAGTGTTAAATATATTCTTCCTTCTTTGAATAAGCTCCAATGAGAGTGAGGTTCAAATATTAGTTACCAGTCCCATCTTTTCCCCCTTCACTCTAAAAACTATTCTTTGCACTCTTTTATGTAAGAAAAGTTTCCCCATTCTACTTCTTCCTTCTCTCTGTTCATTCCTCAATATTTTATTTTTTTTAAAAGATCATCCCAACATATTCAGCTCACACACCTGCCTTCTGTCTATATAGGTACATTCTAAGTACCTTAACAGGATAAAGTTTTTAGCAGTGAATATAAACAATTTAACTTCATCAAGTGCTTTATGATTATTCTTTCATGTTTACTTTTTTATACTTTTCTTGAGTCTTCAGTTAATGTCAAATTTTCCATTTAGCTCTGGTCTTTTCATTAGGAATGTCTGAAAATCCTATATTTCATTAAATATTCATTTCCCCCACTGAAGGTTTGTGCTCAATTTTTCTGGTAAGTTATTCTTGGTTGTAAACATAATTCTTTTGCCATTGGTAATATTATATTCAAGTTCTCTTCTACTTTAACCTGGAAACTGCTAAAACAGGTGATCCTGATTATGAATTCATGGTGTTTGAAAGGCTTCTTTTTGACCTGAGAGTTCTGGAATTTGGTTATAATATTCCTGGGAGTTTTCATTTTGGGATATCTTTAAGGATTGGTGGATTCTTTCAATACCTATTTTATCCTCCAGATGTAAGATATTGAGGGAGTTTTCCTTGATAATTTCTTGAAATATGATGTCTAGGGTCCTTTTTTAATGATGTCTTTTAGATCATCCATAATTCTTAAATTATCTCTCTTTAATCTATTTTCCAAGTGAGTTGTTTTTCCTATTAGATAATGTACATTTTCTTCTATTTTTTCATTCCTTTGCTTTTGTTTGTTTCTTGATATTTCATAAAGTCATTGGCTTCCACTTGCCCAATTATTTTCTTTGGTGAGTAATTTAACCAATTCCACTTTTTAAGGAATTATTTTCTTCATTTTTTTTGCATGTTTCACTTCCTATTCTGCTTTTTTAAGGAATTTAAATTTAAGGTGGCTACACCACTTATGCTACTGCTCAGTGTGCTCTATGCTGGCACCTATCTTGGTATTTATGAACTCTTTAGTTGACTTAGACTGGAAGAATATTTCATTCTGACCTTTTGTTGGCTCTGCCACTTAAATTTTTTAAGGGATTATTTTCAAGTTGTAATGTTGGGAGAGTTCTACTGAATTTCTGTCTAATCTGCCATGTTGGCTCCATGATGCAGAGAAGATGTAACAGGTCTTGTCCTGAAAAAAAAAAATTGGGCCAAGGTGTACTTGTTACAAATGCAATTCAAATATAGTTGAATTAAGGTGATTTATGAATGAAATTCAAATCTGGTGACACACATTTTTTGGAGAATATGTTTTTCTTTAATTTATTAATTCACATCCAGATAGTTCAGTATATAATCAGCTATTTCTAAATGAGATAAATTGAATTCCTTCTGAGTTGAAGTAAACAAAGCTATAGTTGATGACCTCACAGGAATGTGTAAGTAGGAATACTGATATCAATCTCCAGATATTCAATGGATATATAATGTGACTTTTAAAATTCCTTCCAACTCTCAAATCCTATGCTTTTAGCTACTCAATTTCTGGATTATTCTGTAACATAACCTTCTCATTTTTTGGAGAAAAATAGGAAAAGATTAATTTTAAAAATTTACACATTTTTAAAACAATCAGAAAACTTAAGGCAGATCTAGTAATGAAAATTTAATAATAAATTGTTTTCAAATTATGTATTTGTTTGAATCTAAAGATTTATAAGCAGACTTTTAGAGTGTTGTATGAAGCTTAGAGAGTTGTTACTAGTCCACAGTAACATTGCTTAAGTGTGTTAGAGGCAAAATTGGAACCCAGAACCTTTAAATCTACCACTTCATCTGTTCTATTTGAATTTGAACATTCTATCACCTATTCTCTGTCCCCCTTCAAATGTCTGTTATATAAAACTTTTAAGACTGAGTCCTAAGGATCCTAGACTTTTTCTTTTTCGGTCCTATTTAAAATGATTTTAGCAGTAAAGAATTTTGTCTTGCCCACCATCTTTCTCACTGAGATTTGATCAATTTCTCTTTAGAGATGCAAGATTTTCATTGGCTTCTTTTTACAAGTAGATTTTAGAGTGTTAATAACCCTGAAGATGTTAGCTGGCTTTCCAACTTTGAATCTGCAGTATAAACAATTTAAGTTATGTCTTAAAAAATTAATATTAATTTAAACCATCTGTCCACCATCTGCTAATCTGAGATGCAAAATCAAAGTTTCTTTGTGATCTTTAATCAGACAGTTAGCAAAACACATATACATTCATATAATGAATTTAAATTTCTTCTAGCAAGGAAAAGAAGTTAAAAGTTAGATTAAGCAAGAATAAGTGCATTGTTAATATATTGTAAATTGCTACTACAAAGAGATTTTCATGTTGATCAGGGAAAAGTGTCAAGGATCAGAATTCTCAATGTTGATCTCACAGAGGACATAAAACAGATCTTACTCTGCTCTGAAAATAGAAGTATGCTATTGGCAAGAGAGAAATTATAGATTTGATTTAAACAACCCCAGAGATTCTATCTGACAAACATTAACTACCAAGATAAGAAAAATATCTTCCAAAATTAAAATATATATATATATATATATTTTAAGTCACCAAAATAGCAAGAACATGTCCATGATTAACAAAAGAATGAAATAAACAGAGCTGCCAAAAGTAGAGAGTAAATGTGTGAAGAATTTTTTCTTCTTTGTCAATATTTTCACTCTTTAGTTTAATAAGCGTTTCTGGGGACTAATTTTGTTGTATTATAAATTACTTTGTTACACCTTGATTGTTTACTAGTTTCATCTCTTTTTTGAAAGTTTGTTCATGGTAGAGGAGTCTTGGGAAGATGGCAGAATAAGATAGGAAAGTATTTGGTTCTCCCAAATTTTCCCACAAATGATTTAAAATAATGCATCAAAGGGAAGTTTAGAGAGGCAAAAATAAATAAAAGTCAGGGTAAAATAGTTGTCCAGATTAAGACAATTTGGGGGGATTTTAAAAAAGACAAGTCCTCCCAGGGTGGTGGTTCGGTCTGATTGATGTGCAGATAGATACCTTTAGGCAGATAACTCTGACTCAAAAAATAATAAGTTCTAGAGGCAGTTGTGTCTCATTGAAGTCTCAATTTCTGAGCTGGGCTGCAAACTTTCACCCCATGGACAGTGTGAGTCAGGTGACTGATTAGGGGAAGATTGTAAGGTCCTCCACTGGTGGTGGCCATGGGGCTCAGTCAAGTACCCTGACACTTGAAGTCTCAGGCTATGGCTGTGGGCAAGGAGAAACAAGCAGATGGTGCTGAGTGTGATCTCACAGAGATAAAGGCTCTACTGGAATTCAAAGGAGAGGGGAGTCCCTGGATTTAGTTCCAGGGCAGCGGGATGAGCTAAAGCTTGTACCCATTGGAAGGAACATAGGGAATAAGTGAATTTGCAGTGACTGAATAGCTGAGGGCCCTGGTGCAACTCAGGAATGGAAAAAATTACCTTAAGTCAGGTCAAAATCAGCAGCACAAAAAACCTGAAGCATGAGACATTCTCCACTACATCTCAGAAAAAGCAGGCCACTAAAAAATGGATAAGCAAAAGAGTAAGAACCTCACCAGAGACAGCTATTAGTGATAATGATAATGAAGATCAGGGTTCAAATTTAGAAGAAGATGAAATCAAAACAGTTACTTCTAAAGCTTCAAAGAAAAATATAAAATGGTCACAAATCCAAAAAGAGTTCTTGGAAGAGCTTAAAAAAGACTTTAAAAAGCTGTAGATAAGTGGTGCAGTGGATAGAGCACCAGTCCTGAAGTCAGGAGGACCTGAGTTCAAATTTAGTCTCAGACACTTAACATTTCCTAGTTGTATGACTCTACACAAACAAACAAACAAACAAAACAAAAACAACAAAAAACTTTATAAGCCAAAAGAGAAGGTTGAGGAAAAATCAGAAAAAAAATATGTGATAAAAGAAAATCAAAAAATTATGAAAAGAAAGTCAACCAATTAGATAACGAGATCTGGATTCTTACAGAAGAAAATGATTCCTTAAAAATTAGGGGAAGCTAATGACTTTACAAGACTCCAAGAAATAACAAAACAAGATCAAAAGAATGAAAAATAGAAAAGAATGTGAAATATTTCTTTACAAAACAACTAACCTGGAAAACAGATTGAGGAGAGACAATATGAAGATTATTGGACTATTAAAGGTTATGATAAAAAAATCGTCTAGACACTATACTAAAATTATTTTTAAAATTTCCCTGAAATTATAGAACTAGAGGACAAAAAGAAATGGAAAAGATCCATCTATCAGAACTTGAAAGAAGTTCCAAGATAAAAACTCATAGGAACATTATAGCTAAGTTTCTAAATTTCAAGGTCATAGGAACTAGAAAGAAACAATTTAAACTGTTGAGGACTTTCAGTATAATACAAGACTTAGCACTTTTTGAAGAACATAGAATATGATATTCAAGAGAATGAAGGAGCTGGGTTTGCAACCAAAAATAACTTACTGGGGAAAGCTGAATATAATCCAATAAAAAAATAATATATTTAATGAACTAAAGGATTTCAGGTATTCTTGAGGAAAAGATTAGAACTGAACAGAAAATTTGACTTATAAGAATCAGAAGAATCAGAAGAAGGTAAACATGAAAAACCAAGCATAAGAATTTTAAATTTTAAATTTTACTTCTTATATGGGAAAACATTTATAATTCTTAAGAATGTTATCAATACAAGATCATTTTGAAAAAGCATACATATATAGAAGGCTTGAGGTTGAGTTGAACGTGATGGAATGATCCTGAAAAATACAATTGAGCAAAGAGAGATAAAATGGAGCAATTATCTAATTCCAACAAGGCATGAATGAAATAATTGTCAAGTAGGAGAGGGTGCAAAGATGGTAGTGCTAGAACTTATTCTCATCAAAACTTGGTTAAAGAGTATTTGTAATAATCCATACATCCAGAAAGGTACAAAAATCTTCTTAACTTACAGAGAAATAAGAGGGTAAGGGGATAGGACAAAAAGGGGGCTCCTAGAAGTATATACAAATTAATAACTAGAAAAGTAAGGGGAAGAGGTAAAGAAGATAATCTTAGAAGGGTAGGTAGATTAAGGATTAAGAGGGCAAGGGAAGAGGATAAGGGTGAGACTCTTAGAATGGTGCAAACTAAGGAAGCTAGTGATTAGATGAAAATTAGATGTCTAGGGAAGCATGGGGTAATAAAGAAGGAGAGAAACAGTAAAGACTGAGGGAAAAAAGGGAAGGGAAAAATGCACAACTAGTAATTATGACTTTGAATGTGAATAGGATGAACACACCCATAAAATAGAAATGTATGGCAGAATGGATTAAAATACAGAATCCAACAATTTGTTGTTTACAAGAAACATTTTAAAATGAGATATACACATAGAATAAAAATAAAGAGATGGAATAGAATTTATTTTGCTTTAGTTGATACAGAAAAGCAGGGATAACAATCATAAGCTACAAAAAAATACATTATGTTAAAAAAAAGGTACAATAGATAATGAAATAATATCAGTACTAAACTTATATGCACAAAATGTTATAGGATCCACAGTTTTTAAAAAAGAAAAGCTAGATCACTTAAAGATGAAAATAGAAAGTACCTTTTAATAATAGGGTACTTCAAACTTGCTTCTCTCAGAACTAGAATAATCCAAACAAAAAGTAAATAAAAAATAAGGCAAGGAGATAAATAGAATCTTAAATAAGCTGGATATCATATATCAGGAAAGAATTGATTAGGCATAAAAACTTACAGTTAAAAGCACAAAAATTAAATCCATTCTTTTCAGATCATAATGAAATAAAATTATATTTAATGAAGGACCATAGAAACAGATTAAAAAATGATTCTCAATTTAAAAACCCAATCTAAAAGAATGAGTGACTTAAAGAACAAGTCATAGAAACAAGTAATTTTATTGAAAAAAATGAAAATAATTAGATAACAGTAATTAGAGCAAAATTTACATATCTAAATGTGTATATCAATGATACAGAGATCAGTGAACAGGGTATGTAATTTAAAAAATTACTAAAATAACAAATTTCCACTTAAACACCAAATTGGAAACCCTAAAAATTAATGGTAAGATTAACAACACTGAATGTAAGAAAATGATTGAGATAACAAATAAAACTACAAGTTGGTTTTATGGGGGTGAATGAATAAAATAGATAAATCATTTCTTAAAAATAAAATTTTTAAAAGAGAAAAGAAAAACTAACATCAAGGAACAAGGGAATAGAATTATATCTTTTTGCAAGCAATATGCAAACTATATACTGGAAAATTCTACAGCTAGCTGAAACAATTAATAATTTTAACAAAGTAAAGGGATATAAAGTAAACCCATGGAAATTATCAATATACAAACCCAGGAAATACATGAACATAATTATAAAATACTTTTGATACAAATAAAGTCAGATTTACATAACTGGAGAAATATTCATTGTGCATAGATAGAGCCAACTAACAAAAAAATGACAATTTTATCAAAACTAATAGACTAATTCAATGCCATCTTAATTAAATAATTCCAAAATTATTTTATTGAAATAGAAAAAATAATGACAAAATTCATTTGAAATAACAAAAGATCAATAAAAATCAGAAGAATTAATGAAAAGATGTAAACGAAGGAAGTTACCATCACCAGATTTTAAATTGTATTATAAGATGGTAATTATTAAAACTATCTGGTACTTACTTGCCAAAAAAAAAAAAAAATAGAAAGGTGGATAAGTGAAACAGTAGAAATATAATACACAATAGCTTTGTGTTTGACAAATATATAATTTAAACTTTTGGAGATAAGTTTTCACAATTTGGCAAAAATTGTTGGGAAAACTAGAAAAAAGTCTAGGAGAAATTGGGTATAGGTCAATATTTTACATCAACTAACAACATATGGTCAAAATGGTTATACGAACTAGACTTAAAAGAGATATTATAAGTAAATTAGAAGAACACAGAACATATTACTTATCAGGCTTGTGGACCAATAACAATTTATGAATAAGTAAGAGAAAGAAAACAAAGTTAGATGTAAAATGGAAAATTTTTATTATATTAAATTTAAATGTTTTCATATAAATAAAACAAATGTAGTCATTATCAGAAAGAAAGCAGAAAATTGGGGAGGGGATTATATAGACAGTTTATTAGATAAAAGTTTTATATCTATAATATATAAGAACTTTGTTAAAGCCATAAGAATACAAGTTATTCTTCAATTGATAAGTGGTCAAAGAAAATATGAACAGGCAGTTTTTTGGTGAAGAAATAAAAAAAATGTCATATAAAATGCTTTAAACCACTATTTATTATTAAGATTATTGAAATATCATTGAGATATCATTTTATACCTACCAGATTGGCTAAAATAATAAAAAGTGAAAGTGACAAGAAGTGGGGAAGGAGCTATGGGAAAATTGGCACAAAATTGTTTATGGAAATAGCTAACTGATCCAATCATTTTGGAGAATAAACTGGGGCTTAAGAGTAGATAGGACATCTCAAAGTTGAGCTCCAAGACAGATTTCAGAAAATAACTGTAAGAAGGACTTGATACTTGAGACATCATTCCTCAAAATCATGGACTAGAGTTTTATTATATTAACAGTAGCTTTAAAAAAGAAAATAAAAATGAGTAAGCAGAAGAGAAAGAACCCAACCCTGGATAGTTACTATGGGAAGAAAGAAGAACTGTGTTCATTTTGAGAGGAAGATAGTGGAACTAAAAACAGCCATTCCTTTCAAGAAGAAACTTTTCCAAGTAAAGTTGGAAAACTTTAAAAGAACTTTAAAAATCAAATAAGAGGGATCAAGGAAAAATTACCAAAAAAGAACAATCCAAGAAAATAAAGAAAAATATGTAAAGAAAATCAATTAACTAGAAATAGAGAATCCAAAACTTTAAGAAGAAAATGATTCCTTGAAAATTAGAATTGGGAAAAAAAAGAAGTTAGTGATATTAGAAGACACCAAAAAATAATAAAACAAAATCAAAAGGATAAAAAAATAGAGGATAATACATAACATCTCATCAGTAAAAAACAAAACAAAACAAAAAAAAAACCTACTCTGTAGAACAAATAGAAAAATGAAATAAGAATAGTTGGACTAGATGAAAATTGTATTTTTAAAAAAGGAATATAGATAAAATATTACAGGACTGCCCCAAAGTTTCTAGAACATGAATGTAAAACACAAATAGAAAAAAATCCACCAATCACCCCTTGAAAGAGATCCCAGGAGGAAAATTTATAGGAATATAATAGTCAAGTTTCAAAGCTGTCAGGCTAAAGAGAAAATATTGCAAGTAACAGCAACAAATATTTACACAAGACCTATGAGATACTATGCTAAAGAACTATAGGTCTTAGAATGCCATATTTCATTACAACCCAGGACAATTTACTGAGCAGAGTTAAATATAATCCTGAAAAACAAAGAAAAAGATGGATATTTAATGATATGGAAGGCTTTCAGGAATTTGTGACAAAAATAGCAAAACTTACTGGAAAATTAGACATATAAGATTCAAGAAGAATATAAGGTGAACATTAAAGACCAATTATAAAGAACTCAAAGATTTATATGTGAAAATGTTATTGATATTATTATATCTGGCATCATTATTTGGATAGTTTGAAACAAAGGCTTGGCCTGAGCTGTACATGATGGGATGCTTAAAAAAATAAAAATTTGTAGGGAAATATAAAAATAAGTGATTATCTTATAAAAATGATGTATAATAGGAAGAATTGATACAGAAGAAGCAAGTTTGAATGGAGGGCAGATAATTCTTGAAACCTTATTTTCATTAGGAAAGGGTTAAAGAAATATGTATATATGCCCATTTATATGTCTTCTAAATTCAGAAAAATATAACAGGGCACAGGCTAGGCCAGGGGGAAAAGATGAGAGAGGCATTCTGACAGGTGTGAATAGGTTAAGGAATAGAAGGGCAAGGTAATGGGGAGAAGTAAAGTAGAGAAATAAGAAGGGATAGGGTAAATAGGATAGAAGCATAGTGAGGAAAAATGGGAAGGATGGAAAAATACAACAAGTAATTATAGCTTAGAATGGGAAAAAGTTATTCATAAAATGTAAATGTATATCAAATAAAAAAAGTTGAATTCAACAATATGTTGCTTTCAAGAAGCAATAAAAATGATAGCTACATGCAAAGATTAAATCAATGGCAGAAGTAGAATTTACTATATAAAACAAAAGCAGGAGTAGTAATCATGATCTCAGTCAAAATTAAAGCTAAAATAAGTTTAATCAAAAGAGAAAAATAGGGTAATTCTCCTGTCATAAATATTATTCAATTGTCTTAAAGCATTTAAAATAACTAGATATTATAAAATACCTGAGTGTATACCTGCCAACAAAAAAGACACAGGAATTATATGGAAATAAATATAAAACACTTTTTTTTATACAAATAAGGTCAAATTTTAATAATTAGAGTACTATTTATTGTTCATAAGTAAGTAAAGTCAACATAATTTTTAAATGACAATTTTATT